>NW_028221526.1:0-86862 GCF_014529385.1 Adiantum capillus-veneris
AAGAAACAAGATTCTTTGTAATGTTTGGGACATGAAAGTACATCTGCTAAGTACTTTGATTTCCCACTCTTCGTATTTAGAGGTATGTCCCCTACATGAGCAATGGGGTGAGCTGTGTCATCTCCTGTCTACACATAGCCTGACACATCTGGTTTGCGCATATCTCTAAACCACTCTCCACGAGATGTCATGTGATTAGAGGCACCTGAATCCACATACCAAACATCATCTTGGGTGGAATTATCTGCAGCCATTGTATTCATTACATGCTGCATAACAAACATACGCTCGTTTTTGCTGTCATCTGCATCTCTTCTAGTAGATTCATAGTTGCCCTGTTCTCTCTTTCCACTTGCTTTTCCCTTTGGACAGTCACGTGACATGTGACCTCTTTCACCACAAGTCCAATATTCTCTGCTATCTGGAGTATGTTGCTGCCTGCTTGATCCTGCACCACGACCTCTTTGACTTCCCTGCCTTGAGACTGGTTTTCCCTGCCACCTGTATTGTTGTGATTTGATTGACCTTCCAGAAATTGGCCCCTGCAACCCCTTGGGCCTCGACCACGACCTCTACCTCTACCTCTGTTGGAGTTAGAATAGAAGGCCTGTTCATCAAGAATAAGCATAGAAATCAAATCTTGGAACACGGGGATGTCGTCTCTTGTCTTCATGGAAGACCTAAAATGTGCATACTCATCTCCTAGACCATCCAAGCATGCATGGACAATGTCATCGTCTTCCACTGAGACTTTAATAGATCCAAGAGCCTCAATGATACTCTTGATCTTCAAGGAATAATCATTGATTGAGAGGTTGTTCCTCTTAACCTGATTTAGCTCCGACTTTAGTTGAAGCTTCCTGGCCTTGGTGTTCACCTCGAAAACTCTGCCTAAGTTTCTCCATGCAATGGCGAGGGTTTCAGCATCCTGTAGATAGCCCATCATGCCATCTGTGATGCTCATAGAAAGCCAATACATCACTTTTCTCTGGCCTTGTTGCCAGTCCCTCAAAGCTTTCCTTTGTTCTGCTGTAGCATTTGCCTCGGGAATCTCTCGTTCCTTTTCATTGTCTCCTTCTACATAGTCCCAACAACCTTTTCCTTTTAGGAAATTTTTTATTCTGAACTTCCATGCAGGGTAGTTATTTTTCTCAAGCGTCTCAGTAACAATCTGCCTGAAACCGTCAGACATCTTGAAGCACTAAGACAAAAAAGCTGCAACCTTCAAAAACCTGCAAATCTGCTGAACCTGCTATCGTGGTACCTATAACGCTTTCTACACTCAACGAGTGTCCACAATCAAGCGTACATACAACCACTGTACTTGTACAGTAAATCTCTGTATACTGCACTTTGGAGACCTGTTCAGAAACTTGTGCGAACGAACGGCCGTGGATTGCGAACGAAGGGATTGTGATGCTCTTGCTCTCTTAGCCTCTCTTGCCTTCACCAGGCTCTGATACCATGTAAAGAATGAGGATGCAAGAGAGCTACACAAGACAAGCACAAAGCACACATAGATGGAAAGCTTCTTCTTCTTCTTCACAGAAAAGAGAGTACAAAATGACTAAGTGCTAAAGCTGAAAAGTAGCACATATATACATGCGGTCACTAAGTGTGAACTCGCTAGAAGCGTACTAGGTTGGCACTATAAATGTAGTCCAGCTGTATAATCACTGGCAGAGATCCTCCGTGTCGGTCACCTAACATGCCAGTGAGTAAATGCAGTAAGCGGCCAAGACCCGTAGTGGATGCCAGCTCAAGATGTAGAGCTCGACATCTCAACAGGATTCCCTAGGAAACTTGGACATGCCCAAGACCCATGTTGGAGACAATGGCCCCATGAGGTTAGCCACAACCACAATGAAGCCCTCACTCCCTATATCTAGAAAAAAACCAAGAAGAAGATTCACCAAAGCTCTAACAAAGGGAGGTCTAGTCTCCGAGATGCAACCACTTTCTTGCATCTTGAAGATGTGTACATTATGCAAGATGTCAACATCGATAGGCAAAGTACTCCGGAGAAGATATGTTTAGTGCCAAGAATGGACGCAAAGTTCTAGGCTCTTTTCATCGAGAGCAAGTGAGGGCTTCTCTCTACATGCAATCATCTATGCACACATCTTTATGGTGTCTTGCTTTTTGGAGAACATAATAGATTGTGAACGGATGCGGTCTTGAGGCAAGCAACCTCTCAATGACATATGATGCAAGGATGCGATTTCTTTGAGTACATTTACGCGAGCAATATACAACAGCTATGGGAGGGTTTGTTTCTAGCTCTTGACCATTTTCATTAGATTCTAAGCGATGAAAAACAAGGCCTACACTAATCTAATTGAGACTGCATTTTTCTTTTCAATTGTCAAAGCTACATACATCTCGTTCAAGATCGCCCGCCGCAAGCCTAGAGGGACCTACGTATGTATCCAACTAACTCCATGGACAATAAATAATATATCCCACATTTTCCCATCTCACTTTTGCTGCCATCATTCTATTTCTCCTAATCTCTCCACCATCACCTACCTTGGATACCATCGCAAATCTCCCACTAGCAATGCACTATTTTATTTTTTGGACTAGTAAAACTCTTAACACAAGGTAGACGTTTAATACAAAGTTATTTATATGAATTCTTGAAAACATTGCAAAGAAAGAAAACCTTTTGCCAAAGCAGTTTGGTATCTTGTTTTTGTTTTTTTGTTTCTGGAGAAATTTGTTTTTTAGGAGGAAGTTTTTCCATTTTTCTTTTTAAAGATACCGGAATCACAAAAATAACATGTGAAATATAAAAACTTTATAAAATAAATATAAAATGCAAGAAAAAATAGCCACAAAAATAAAGTAAATGAGAAAAAATAGAGAAAGAGTGAATTCAAAATGCAAGAAATAAGCTCCAAAAAGATAAACAAATTGAAGAAAAATAAAAAAAAGGATAAAATGGGTTGAGTATATGTGTCATGAACACTGTGAATGGGGATGTGTGGATAAATTTCTTTATTTACTTTGTTTTAAATATCCATAAAGTCTTGATTTACAAAATAGATTTTCCACGACACTAGTCAAAAGCCCAAAAATAGCTAGAAATTTTGTGAACACTTAGCGACTTGTGATGCACACTCCAATGCACTTGCACTCTTGTGTGGTGGTTAAAAGAAAATTAATTGAAATTTGTAGCAATTAAATAGAAAATAGTTGCTAAAAGTTTATTAACAAACCCTCAATTTGTATCACTAAACACCTTAAGATTTTACATCAAATCATCATATTTTTCAAATGAAAAGAAAATCAAGCACAAGTAGATCCGTTTTTCCTTCATTTTAAGCTCAATATCGACCCAAGCTGCTTAAGTGTGATTAGTGTGACCAAATTAACCATATTTTTGCACATGTACTTGTTCACCACTAATTGAACATCAAAATGCAATCATTTACACATCAATTTTCTAGTGATAATTGGTCTAATTATGTACGCCCACCCAAACACATTTAGGCACAAAACCATCTAGTGTGAATACACAATGCAAACAAAAATTTGATAGCATTTTGGCATGATTTCACAATCATTAACCATAAACAGCTTCTTGGACACAAATTACTACTTGTTATCACAATTAAGACAATACCCACACATCAACAATTTCAATTGCATATAAAACTTAGCAATATTTCTTACATAAGTAGGCTTCTAAATCAGGCCATAAATTGCTTTCATAGGTGATTTTCTAGTTTAAATGATCCCTAATATTCTTTGGAAATTTTGATGGACCCAATGCAATGTGGCTGAGCACTCGTCTCATCTAGACAGGTTGATGCAAGAATCTGAGGTCCCCAGCCCGTCCTTGACATGTCTTTAGGCCTAATAAAAGTCAAAGTCTCTAAACAAGAAAATTCCAAGGAATAGACCTTTACCATTGATAATGGCTTGGGTCTATAGCCCTAGAAGAAGACCTAGTCCTATCTCACAGCGAAAATGGGACAACATCTTTAAAGTCCAAAACTCTTACTGTCCTATAACTTCCACAAATTGGACTAAGGTATCCTCTCAATGACATATGATGCAAGGATGCAATTTCTTTGAGTACATTTACATGACCATGGAAGTCTACAATGGCTATGGGAAGGTTTTTTTACAGCTCTTGACCATTTTCATTAGATTCTAAGCGATGAAAAACAAGGCCTACACTAATCTACTTGAGAATGCATTTTTCTTTTCATGGGAGTCTACAATGGCTATGGGAGGGTTTGTTTCCATCTTTCATTAGATTCTAAGTGATGAAAAACAAGGCCTACAGTAATCTACTTGAGAATGCATTTTTCTTTTCAGTTGTCAAAGTTGCATACAAGATCATTCATTTTGTATACATCTTGTTCAAGATCACCCAGTGGCCTAGAGGGACCTACTTATGTATCTCACTCACTCCATAGACAATAAATAATATCTCTCCACGTTTTCCCGTCTCACTTTTGTTACCATGGTTCTATTTCTCCTAATCTCTTCACCATCAACTATCTTGGATACCGTCGCAGATTTCCCACTAGCAATGTGCTATTTTATTTTGTGGACTAGTAAAACTCTTAACACAAGGTAGGTGTTAATACAAAGTTATTATGAATTCTTGAAAACATTGCAAAGAAAGAAAGACCTTTTGCCAAAGCCATTTGGTATCTTGTTTTTGTTCTTTTGTTTCTGGGATGTTCTTGTCTTTGTTTTCTTATATTTTGATATATTCTTTTTATTTTTTGTTCTTTTGTTTATTTAATTAACTAATTAATATTTTCAAGTAGGAAGTTTGATTTCTAGGAAGAATTTTTCCATTTTTCTTTAAAAAAACCAAAATAGAAAAAAGAAAATAAGAAATATGAAAGAAAATTACAAAATAAATATAAAATTCAAGAAAAAATAGCCACCAAAATGAAGAAAAAGAGAAAAAATAGAGAAAGAGAGACTTCAAATTGCAAGAAATAAGCTCCAAATATATAAAGAAATTGATTTAAAAAAAATAAAAAAATGGGTTGAGTATATGTGTCGTGAAGACTGTGAATGGGGATGTGTGGATAAATTGCTTTATTTAGTTTGTTTTAAATATCCATAAAGTCTTGATTTACAAAATAAATTTTCCGCAACACTAGTCAAAAGCCCAAAAGTAACTAGAAATTATGTAAACACTCAGCGACTTGTGATGCACACTTCAATGCACTTGCACTCTTGTGTGGTGGTTAAAAGAAAATTAATTGAAATTTGTAGCAATTAATAACTAGAAATTTTGTGAACACTTAGCGACTTGTGATGCACACTCCAATGCACTTGCACTCTTGTGTGGTGGTTAAAAGAAAACTAATTGAAATCTGTAGCAATTAAATAGAAAATAGTTTCTAAAAGTTTATTAGAAATCCCTCAAATTGTATCACTAAACACGTCAAGATTTTACATCAAATCATCATATTTTTCAAATGAAAAGAAAATGAAGCACAGTTAGATCCTTTTTTTCTTTGTTTGGAGCTCAATATCGACCCAAGCTTAAGTGTGATCAGTGTGACCAAGTTAATCATATTTTTGCATGTGTACTTGAACATCAAAATGCAAGTTACCATTTACACATCAATTTTCTAGTGACAATTGCTATAATTATGTACGCACACACAAACGCATTTAGGCACAAAACCATCTAGTTAGTTAGTACGCACACACAAATGCATTTAGGCACAAAACCATCTAGTTAGTGTGCATACACAATTAAAACAAACTTTTGATAGAATTTTGGCATGATTTCACAATCAATAACCATAAACCACTTCTTGGACACAAATTACTACTTGCTATCACAATTAAGACACTGCCCACACATCAACAATCTTAATTGCATATAAAACTTACCAGTATTTCTTACATATTACGCTTCTAAATCGGGCCATAAATTTCCTTCATAAGTGATTTTCTAGTTTAAATGATCCCTAATATTCTTTGGAAAATTTTATGGACCCAATGCCAACCTAGTTGAGCACTCATCTCATATAGACACGTTGATGCCGACAAAAGTGTCCAAAAATAGCAAGTGGAATATGTGATTTTGAAAAATGTATCCAAGATTCATAAAACAAAAATTCAAAATGAAAACTTGGCTTTGTGAAAAATTTCCTCAAATTTAGGGGTTTTTCCCATCTCATTTGGTATTTTTAAGGTCAAGAACATGCACTTTTGGGTTGAAAATGATCAAATCTTGGCAAAAAAATGCACAAAAAGGCCATGTCAATGAGGGTTCCATCCTTGCCAAAGCTAGGGGTGAGTTTATATAAAAAATAACGTGCCATTTTAGTATACTAACTAATCATACACTGGGGTTCTTTTATGGTCGTCTACAGAAATCCCGCCCTCCTTCGCTCTTGTTTTTTAGCATGTAAGGCTCCTAAATAGGGTTTAATATCCTTTCAAGGAAAATGTGAAGATGATAGTGTGGTTGGGTGGTTTCAGTCTTTGAGAAAAGTAAAGCACTTATGGATGATGATGATGAAGATGAAGCCACTCATCAAAGGCACTACTCTAAAAGCCATTGGGTTAGAGCTAGAATGGAGACCTTGGTGAAGGTGCGTGACCTTGAGAATCCATATGTTGCATTGATAGATCATGTCTCTAAAATCAATCTATTTTCCAAAAGCATCTACATGAAGGGCAAGTGGCCAATAGATATAGACCATGGTTGGATGCTTAGAGCAGTAATGTAATGGAAACTAATATATTGTTAGTTTCTACAGCTGCCAGGTAGAAAATCTAGGACCAAGCTATGGGCTATGAAAAAATACATCACATTCATGTATATTATATTATTAAAGTTCTCTTTATGAGCTATGGCCATTTATGTTCGTCCATCCAATCTGTATTCACTTTGAGCATTCAAGAAATCTATAAATAAATACGTGCCAAGTAGGGAATGAATGGAATTAGCACACAAATATGAACCAATCCTTTCCAAAAAATGTGAAGGAGAACTCGATCAATGCGCAAATGTAAAAGAACAAGGAGTGCACCAGAAGATGGGAGTGTGCCAGTAGAAGGGAGATAACCCAGGATTGCAAACACAGTCTTAGATCGCATCCTATGTAAGAATGTAGGTATACAGCCTCCCATGTACTATCAAAAAATCCGCCATAGAAAACGCAGGTGTCTCTCCTCTTCCTTGCCTGAAAAATGAAAATGTGAGAAAATCCTTCACAAAATATTTGAAGCAAAACACGTACAGCTCCCCTTGATGTGACTATTACCTGAATCCACATAGTAATAACTTGCAACTCTTCAAATGCAAAAAATACCCTAAAATAGGATACGCTAACTTGGACATGCCCAAGACACATGTTGGAGACAATGGCCTCATGAGGTTAGCCACAACCACAAGGAAGCCCTCACTCCCTATATCTAGACAAAAACCAAGAATATGACTCACCAAAGCACTAACAAAGGGAGAGCTAGTCTCCAAGATGCAATCACTTTCTTGCATCTTGAAGATGTGTACATTATGCAACATATCAACATAGACAAGCAAAGTCCTCCTGAGAGGATATGTTTAGCACCAAGAATGGATGCAAAGTTTTAGGCTCTTTTCATTGAGAGCAAGTGAGGGCCTCTCTACATGCAATCATCTATGCTCACATCTTTATGGTGTCTTGCTGTGTGGAGAACATAATAGATTGTGGAAGGATGCGGTCTTTCAAAACCATTTCTTGCAAAATATGTCTAGCATGATAATGGTGAGGAAGCTAATGGTGAGGCAAGTAACCTCTCAATGACATATGATGCAAGGATGCAATTTCTTTGAGTACATTCACATGACCATGGGAGTCTACAATGGCTATGGGAGGGTTTGTTTCAAGCTCTTGACCATTTTAATTAGATTCTAAAGAATGAAAAACAAGGCCTACACTAATGTACTTGAGAATGTATTTTAATTTTCAATTGTCAAAGGTGCATACAAGATCATTTATTTTGTATACATTTCGTTCAAGATTGCCCACTAGCCTAGAGGGACCTACTTATGTATCCCACTAACTCCATAGACAATGATAATATCTCTACATGTTTTCCCGTTGCATTTTTGTTGCCGTTGTTCTATTTCTTATAATCTCTCCACCATCACCTACCTTGGCGACCATCGCAGATCCCACTAGCAATGAACTATTTATTTTGTGGACTAGTAAAACTCTTAACACAAGGTAGTTGTTAACACAAAGTTATTATGAATTCTTGTAAACATTGCAAAGAAAGCAAGACCTTTTGCCAAAGCCATTTGGTAGCTTCTTTTGGTTTTTATTTAATTTTCTTTTTGGGATGTTCTTGTCTTTGTTTTCTTATATTTTGATATGTTCTTTTTTTTTTGCTTTTGTTTCTTTATTTAATTATTTATTATTTTAAAGTAACTTTTTTAGGAAGACTTTTTTTTATTTTTCTTAAAAAAATACCAAATCACAAAAATAAAATAAGAAATATGAAAAAGAGAAAAAAAGAAAATACAAAATAAATATAAAATTCAAGAGAAAATAGCCACAAAGAAAAGGAGAAAAAATAGAGAAAGAGAGACTGGATGGTTGTGGAAAGTTCTTTCAACAATAAAAAATTAACAAGCATAAAGAGAGACTGGATGGGTGTGTCGTGAATAGTGTGAATGGGGATGTGTGGATATTTTTTTTAATTTAATTCGTTTTAAATATCCATAAAGTCTTGATTTACAAAATAAATTTATTGCAACATTAGTCAAAAGCCCAAAAATAGCTAGAAATTTTGTGAGCACTCACGGACTTATGATGCAGACTTCAATGCAGTTGCACTATTGTGTCATGGTTGAAAGAAAATTGATTAAAATCTATAGAAATTAAATAGCAAATAGTTGCTAAAAGTTTATTTTAAAAAAATCAATTTTCATCACTAAACACGTCAAGATTTTGCATCCAGTCATCATATTTGTCAAATGAAAAGAAAATCAAGCACAATTAGATTTTTTCCTTCATTTTGGGCTCAATATTGACCCAAGCTTAAGCATGATCAAAGTGACCAAATTAACCATATTTTTTCACGTGCACTCATTGAACACTAATTGAACATCAAAATGCAACCATTTACACATCAATTTTCCAGTCACAATTAGTCTAAGTATGTAAGCACACACAAGCACATTTAGGCACAAAACCATCTAGTTAGTGCACAAACACAATGAAATGATAGCATTTTGGTGTCGTTTTACAGTCATTAACCATAAACTACTTCTTGCACACAAATTACTACTTGCTATAACAATTAAGACAGTGCCCACACATCGACAATCTCAATTGCACATAAAACTTACCAATATTTTTTACATAATTAGGCTTTTAAATCAAGCCATAAATTTATTCCATACGTGCTTTTCTAATTTAAATGATCCCTAATATTCTTTGGAGATTTTGATGCACCTAATGCAACGTGGTTGAGCATTAATCTCATATAGAAAAGGCTGATGCATGCAAAATGTCCAAAAATAGCAAGTGGAAAATGTGATTGTGAAAAACATGTCTAGGTTTCATAAAACAAAAATTCAAAATGAAAATTGGGCTTTGTGGTGAAAATTTTCCACAATTTTGGGGCTTTTTTCGATCTCATTTGGCATTTTTAAGGTCAAGGTACACTTTTGGGTTATAATTGACCAAATGTTGGCAAAAAATGCACAAAAATGGCTAGAAATTGGTCAAAAATGGCTCAAAATTCCATGTCAACGAGGGTTTATTCCTTGCCAAAGCTGGGGGTGAGCTTATATAAACAATAATAGCCTTTTTTAGTATACTAATTGATCATACACATGAGTTCTTTATGGTCGTCTCTACTATAGTCCCACCCTCCTTCCCTCTTGTTTTCAAGCATGTGAGGCTCCTAATTAGAATTTAATATCCTCAAAACGGTCAATTAAAGTGTGTGTAGAAATCCTTAACACTAGATTGGTCATGGGATATTTATATGTCTTGAGATAGTTTTTGTCCTGCTAAGTGACCAATTACATTTTGTTTTGGAGGAGTGTAGAAATCCTTAACACTAGATTGGTAATGGGATACCTATACGTCTTGAGATAGTTTTTCTCCTGCTAAGTGACCAATTACCTTGTATTTTTGAGAGGTTTCAAAATAATACTTTTAGTGTTATATATCCACAAATCTCTCTTATGAGCTAAAAAAACTTGATATTTTTATGGGCTACTAATTCCATCTTTAACCTTATTTTTACAAAGCATTTCTCAACCTAAACTTTGTAAAAAGCTTGCATTATTTTTGGCCTTTTTTAAAAGAATTGCACCTACATACATGAAAGCTTTTGTGAGATCTATAGTGCTAGAGAATTAGTATTAGTAGTTCTCAACATGTTTTCATGCTTCTAATGAGAATCAAATGCCTATTGTGAAGGTTATGACCCAAGAATTTTCTAATCCTAATTTTTTGCCAAATTTTACACTTTCATGATGTTTTTTGTGACTTCAATAAACTCCAACGGAAATTTTGATTATATGCATACATGTGGGTTTCATAAAATGAAACTATTCTTCTTTGAATTTTGGGACATCCATAATAGAAGATGCACTTAGCAGCACCAATGAGTGTGGCTATATAATCTTTGATGAGATGTCAACAAAATGGAAAAAATGCATTTTGTTTGAAATGATGTCCTAGAACAAAAATGGTGAGGCTAAAAGAACGACATGGTATAATCACTAACTCGTTTATGGGAAAAATTATGATTTGATCTAGAACATCCTCGACCTTCTTAGTGTGCAATTGATTGCAAAAAGTTAATGTTTGAGTGAAAGGCTATTGTACATCAAGTTTGGAGTCACTACCATGACCAAATAATGCAAAATTTTCAAAGTTACTAATTTTGCCCATAAGTAGTGGTATCTTAAATTCAAGCACAAGAAAGTATTTTAAAAAAAGAATGGATCTTGAATTAGTTTAGAGGTTTTTTTAAAAACCCTGAAAGGAAACCTTTCTGTCATCTTAGGTTACCAACCTAGTGTTAGCCTCCATGGCTATGTGTGGATGGTGAATCAAAGGAATACTCTATGGTTTTTCACTTGGTAAATTGGCAATATACTTGTGCTATTGGGTCCAAGGCTACCTAATTTAGTGAAAAAGAATTCAATTTTGTGTTGATCTTGTGTTCATTTGATATTAGAGCTTCTATGATTGGAGTTTTGAGTGTTTTTCTTCTTCAAAAGAGAAAAAAGACAAAATAATGAAGCAATTGTAGAATAAAATCATAGGCATGATAATGGGAATCAAGGAACTTCAAAGGAGACTACAAGAAGTGAACGAAGAAAGGATTTGATACCTTCTCAAGAGGCCTCACCGAGTCACAAGTGTCTTCTCTACCTAAAGTGCCTATGGAGGAAGCATCAACAAAAAAGAAGAAGGAGAAAGAAAAGCTTAAAGAAAAGGGTCTTGCTTACAAATTACAATCCAATATAGAAGCTGCTACAAAATTGAAGAAGGTGTAGGAAGAAGGATCTTTAATAGCAGGTTGAGTTTACATTGGTTGAAATCCTTGGTGTAGCTAAGCATGATCTCCACAAGGAGATCATTGACATCATCAAGAGAAAAAAAAAACTCTAATGAAATCATTTTTTTCACAATTACAGGGTGAAGAAGAGACATTAAACACACAAGGGATACATGTTCAAGGACAATGTGAAGATGATAGTGTGGTTGGGTGGTTTCAGTCTTCTAGAAAATCAAAGCATGTTCTACTTGTGGATGATGATGATGAATATGATGCCACTCATTAAAGGCACAAGTACAAAAGCCATTGGTCAAGAGCTAAAATGTAGACCTTAGTGAAGATGGGTGACCTTGAGGAGCCATATGTTGCATTGGTAGATCATGGCTATGAAATCAATCTATTGTCCAAAATCCTCTACATGAAGGTCAGGTGGCCAATAGATATATACCAAGTTTGAATGCTTAGAGAAGAAAATAACTTACATGGTGATATCTATGGAGCTTGTGCAAATGTGAAGGTGACAATAGGGAATGTAAAAGATCAAAAAAATTGCTTTATGCAGCATATGTCAACTTATCCTCTTATCCTTGGATAGCCATATATCACAACTTCTCAAATGGATACAAAGGTCATGGATGATGGCTCAGCTTATGTAAGGATAATGAGTAGAGATGGAAAGCAAGATATCCAATTTTCCCCTATCTATGTATATCATGAGAGGAATCATGAGAGTCTTAGGGATCATCCACTACCATAGGTAAGCAAAGAATTCAAGGATTGCAAGGAGATGAGGGATTTTGGAGAGGTACCATTGTAAAGTGAGATTGCGATGGTACGAAAAGCAAAAGGTGTTTTCTCAATACAAAAGGGAAATATGCTCTCTCTATAGGTTTTCTAGGGTTATCAAAGCATGGATCAGTCTGTGTTACAAAGATTGAGGATATTGAAAGAAGCCAATTTCAGTGTGTGCATAATATACAAGTTTCAAAGCATGGATCAGTGTGTTTTACAAAGATTGAGGATATTGAAAGAAGTGAATTTAAATGTGTGCATAATATACAAGTTTGAAGGATAATATTTTTCTAGAAGATAATGAGTGTATTTCAAGTATCTTTGAACATATTTCTTTTGTAGATACTATGGACGAGTTTAGGAGTATAATGGATTCCAGTGAGTCAAGTCAAAACAAGAATGTTGAACTATGTTCTGTAGAGATGTCTAAGGAGTTTGAAGCCTTTGAAGAAGAAAAAGAGACTGCATGGATGTTGAAACCATATCATTGGTATAGAAAATGGTATTTTTAGCATCGGTATATGCGCTAGAATAAACATTGTAATAAGCGTCTAAATATTTGTGGTAAAGTACGAGCACCTGAACTGATGTTGATAGCGATGCCTATATGCTTACCTACTTTTAGAAAAATTGATCTATATGATGCCATCGTAAAAATGAAATGAAGATGCAATCTCTGAACATGAAAAGTGATATTGTTATAGTGGCATATGCCAGATAATGTGAAAGTTCAGTGGGGGTGGAGGTCATGGTGTGGCATGCATATAATGTGAAAATGTCTTAAAAACTCACTTCCTATTCCTTTTGGATCAATGGGAATAATTGCAATTACGTGCATAGTGTGCCATGTCTGGGAATGGTTGTTGCCATGTACATATATTAACGGGGAGTTATTACCTTGGATGTAGCTCCATAAGTGCTTTCCTAGTGTAAATGATCCCCAATATTCTTTGGAAATGTTGATGGACCTAATGCAATGTGGTCAAACACTCGTTTCAACTAAAAAGTTTGATGTAGGCAAGCATGTCCAACAATAGCAGATGGTATGTGTTGAGAAGACATTAGGAAGAGAAGAACCCAATTCCAAAGTGTGTAGAATACACACACAAGATGGTATATATATAGAGGGGACCCAAAGCTATCTTTAGAGTAGCTTCACATATAAACTCAACAGTCCTACTCAAACAAGGGTCTCTAGGCGTGGATGAAAAAACCCTTTGGGACTCAAGGGAAAAACCCACAACCCTATATATACCCATCATTATATTAATATATTGTTCAATTTATAAAAATGGTTTACAAGTAGCTACCTCACTCTTGTTATATACAATGATGGCCCCAAAGTCTCAATGAAATGATTTAAAGTACTTTTTAGATATTTCAAAGCATGCTTTGGAACATCTTTAGCTTCGATGAATGTATACCATCTCTGAGATACTTCACTTTGTCTTTGAGTTGTGTATAATATGTCAATATCACAAAATCAAAAATCACAAGATAGATACCATATCAATGCTAGAGAAATACACAAATATAATGTTATTGAAGACGATTTGGAACACCTCAAAATGGATTCACACAAACCATATTAAATCAAGAATAAACTCATGTATATATTATACAATCTTCTTAACATAAAATACATGTAATATGTGCACATATACACAAAACTGGTACACAAATTTGACCGTGGGGATCTCTTATTTGTATAAACTCTATCCAACATAATATAAAAATAGAAAATAATAAATCATCATGAAACACATCCATGAAATAATAAATATCTTAAATACAATATATCATGAAACAATACCATGGTATCATAAAATAGTTAGATAGAATAAAATCCATGACATCATAACGAATCATCATGAATAACACCATAGCATCATGGAACAACACCATCATAACAAATTATCATAAATTAATAACATGAAATAAAGATCTTGTCGATGATAAATGAATCATCATGGAATATTTTTATGGAATCATGGAGAAAATCCATGAAGAAATAAATATCTCAAATATAATAAAATATCATAAAATAAGATGATGAAATAATATAATGACATTATGAAACCATCACCTCAGTCATTACAACAATATGAAATAATATCATGGCATAATGAAGCAATTCCATATAATAATAATCATTTCAATCATAACAAATTATCATGGGAAAATCACCATGTAATCACTCTTTTAGTCATTATAAATATATATCATAAAACTATGCCATGAAAATATCATGCAATAAGCATCTAAATCATTCTGAATCAATATAAAATGGCATCATGATATAATGAAAGAACTCCATATAGCAATAACTATTTAAATCATAAAAAATCATCATGGATTAACATCATGGCACCATTGCACAACACCATGGAATAAAAATGATTTTGATAATAAGAAATCATTATGGAACTAAGAAATTATTATGAAATATATATATGGAAATAAAAACTATTTGGATGATATCAAGTCATCATAGAATAACATCAAGACATCATAGATAAAATCCAACTTCATGGCGTCATAGACTACATCCATGAAATAATAAATATCTCAAAATTAATAAAATATCATGAAACGAGATAATGAAACAATATCATGACATCATCAAAAAATCGTTTCAATCATTATGAATGAACATAATACAAAAACATGGCATAATGAATCAACTCCAGTCCATGAAACAATTACTCTTTCAATCATAATATTGAATCATAATGGAACAATATCATGATATTATGAAATGATTCTGTCTAACAAAAAATCATCTCAATTATATTGACTTATCTCATTAAAAAACACTATGAAAGAAAAAATCACAATAAGAAACGATTAATATAAATGACCATGAAAACGCATCATGACATCATGGAACAACTCCATGAAAGAAGGAATGTTCATTTCAATAACAAATGATCAATAGAAAAGACTTGTAATCATTAGAAAAACACATCATGGCTTATCATGAAACAACTTCATTAAATAATAATAATCTCTGTAACAAACAATCATGAAAGCACATCATGGTATTATCATAACAACTTTATAAAAGAATAATCATCTCAATAACAAACAATCAATATGAACATCTTCTAGCTATCATGAAAATGTATCATGATATCATTGAACAATTCCATGGATGAATGATAATCTCAATGAGAAACAATTAGTATGGATGATTTGTAATCATCATGAAAACGTATCATGGCATCATGGAATAACTCCACGAAAGAATAACCATCTTAATAATGAACAATCAGTAAAAAAAATTCTAATCATGAAAAATATTTTATGATAGATCATGAAACAACTATATGAAAGAATAATCATCATTTGCAATAAATGATCAGTACAAATGACTTCTAATCATCATGGAAACACATCACATCATGGAACAACTCCATGGAAGAACGATTTGTAGTCATCATGAAAATAAAGCATGGATTGTGGAACAAATCTATAAAGAAATAATCATCTCAATAAAATTAACGGTCAATACGAATGACTTTTAATCATCATGGAACAACTCCATGGAATAATAACCATCTCAATAATGAACGATTAGTACGAACAACTTCTAATCATTATAAAAATGCATCATAGTTTCATCAGATAACTCCATGGAATAATATTAATCATCTCAATAATAAATGATCAGTATAAACAATTTTTAATCATGAAAACATATCATAGTATCATAAAACAACTCCTTGAAAGAATAATCATCCCAATGAGAAACAATCAGTACAAATGATTTGTAATTCTCATTAAAATGTATCATGACATTATGGAGCAACATTATAAAGAAATAATCATCTGAGTAACAAACAATCAATATTAACGACTTCTTATCATCATGAAAATATATCATGGCATCATGGAATAACTCTATAATCACAATCGTAATAATAAATGGTTAAAAACTAATCATGAGTAAAAATCACAAATCTTTGATGTTTGTAGTTAAAAATAAATTTTTAAAATGTATCTCTTTGATAAATCATCAAAATTGTAACTCTTCAACCTCCATATGTAAAGAATTGACATGAATCAATAAATCATAATGATTTGGTATGAGTTGATTTGATGATAATCAAATCATCAAAATTGTAACTCTTTGATATCTAGAATCAAAAGAGAAAATAAATCATCAAAATATAACTCTTTGATAAACTATCAGAATCATAACCATTGACATTCATAGAGAATATATATATATAAACTATCAAAGCATAAGAATCAATATTGAATGAAGATTATAAAATGAATCATCAAAATTGTAAGTATTTGAGATGTAGCTAAATAAATCATTGAAACATAACACTTTATCATCCAGAAGGAAAGAGTAAAAAGAATTGTCCAAACATAATTCTTTAACATTAATCTTTGAATATAACAAAAATGACCAAAATTGTAGTTCTTCAATATTTGCAATCATAACTCTTTATGAACTGTCAAAGACACAACCCTTCATGAATATCTACAATGACTACAAATTGCTTTTGTAAATCATCACATACAAAGTCTCTATGTGAAATATGACATGATGAATATGAATTTCTCTACAATAGCATTGTAAAACTCTTAATAAACTCAACAAAAGAAAACCATGATTTGATCTTTATCATATATCATACGTAATTGGAAAAGAAATAAAAATAAAAAGTTCTAAAGTGATATAGCATTGATGTAACTCGATACACATGCATCAAAAATATGTGATACACATAAAGAGTAAAGATGGAGACCAATTAATCTATCGACTTCTTTCAATATAAAAATCAAATTGAAGACAATGTAAATTCAATTTGCTTAACTTTTGATCTAATTTTCTTTACACAAATCAAATTGTATATGATCCATGAAAACCAAATCCAAGAATCATGCAACAAGAAACTCAACACATATCAATATGTAAATCTAATTGAATACAATATAATTTCAATATAATTAACTCTTGATTTAAGTTCTTTCATGAAAACCAAACTGTATATGATACATAAAAACTAAATCAAAGATTCCTAACAAGAAGCTTAACGCAAATGGACTCGAAAATATTAAAGCTCTTACATTTTGATTCTTTTGATTGAAAACGTTGATGGAGCAAAAGATGTCGTGCGCACACTCACACACCCAGACAACTCAACACAACATAAGGAATTTCAAATCCTCAGCTCACTCACCACCACTCAAAATCTCCCTGAAAATTCTACCAACAAGCTCAATTCAAACTCCAAACGCCTCGACCTACAAGCCCTTGCTTGCTCGAAGACACTACAAGGTGAGTCGAGGTGATCAACACTTGAAATCACGCTTGATGGTGACCAAAATATACAAGAAAAAAATTCAAAAACCCAAAACTCCAGCCACAAAATGACACTCTCAAACCATTGCAAAAGCTTCACCAAATTCCACTCTGTTGGACTCTTTGGAGTAGCTCCAACCCTAATGGCACCGATACAAGGTCACATAGTCTTGCAGAAAGCCGCACCTTCTTCCCTCAATTCCTTGCACACACACATCCATGGAAACCTCAGAACTTCCATAGACTCTCCAAGTGCAAAATTGAAGAGATAAATCTCTCATTCACTCCCCCACACACTCGAAAATAGGACGCAAACGGGACGGGACTGCATTAGACCACCTGTAGGAAGCCTGATTCCTCCCACACACAGAGAGGTGAAAGTGTTGATATTGATCTTAAAAGTTCTCCCTCAGCCTGAACCATCATGGAACCATGAGTGATTTCAAAATTTGAAGCCTTTTCACATCTTTTTTGACCATTTTTTGACCTTTTTTGGCCTAGTTTTGGCCAGTTTTGACCCCTGGCATGCATTTTTCGCAGGAAAAACCCCAGACGGACTCCAAAATTCACCAAATTTTGTATGCTTTATCCTTGATACCCAAATCAATTTTCCACATCCTCACATTCCATTTTTGACCACTTCTAGGGTGGTGCACGCATCACCGCAGATCAGGTACCGCAAATAGACAGTTATCGCATGTCACAAACTTCTTGAGTGAGATTTTTTAACTTGCATTATTTACATTCTAGAAAGATCAAACACATTATATAGAGCCAAAATAATCCACCTAGAACCATATCCATGGCCCCGATACCCTATTCGGGCATGTACATGTGTCCGATTGCTAGCACGCGAACCTGTCTATTCACAATGTGTACACATTGCATCTTTTTTCAAACTTGAAACCACCTTGCAAAGCTCCCAAATGCATGTATTTACATCTTTTTGTACATATGACCATGCATATAAACGCTACTTTGTACACGCCAAAAGTGGTCTATCATCATTGCCCACCCTCTAGGTAGAGCATTTATGCTCAACCAAGAGACTATTTGCATTTGGAACCGCATCCCTTGCAAAATATTTCTTCAATCAATACCCATTTATTCTATAGTGCAACCGTTCACCAGATAATTTTTCCAACTCATATGTGCCATTAGGAAATACATTCTTCACTCTGTATGGACCCAACCATTTGTCCCTCAACTTCTTTTGAAAAGTAAAATCCAAGCGAGAATCATACTTCATCACCAGATCTCCCTCTTTGATCTCTTTCTCTGGCAGCCTCTTATTCATTTTCTCCATCCTTGTCTCTGCTTGTTGAAGATAATAATCATTGGCTTTCTCTCTATTCATTCGCAACAACTCTAGAGAAAAATTCTTTCCTGCAGCTTGTCATTATGCTCACCTTGCATTCTGCACAACAAATTCAAGGCATCCAACTGCACCTGTATGGGCATAAGAGCTTCCTTTCCATAAACAAGCTCATATGGTGTAAATTGTGTCGAAACTCTATATGCAGTTCTATAAGCCTACAAACACTTTTCCAAGTCCAAGTACCACTCTTTAGGATGCTCTCTAGCATACTTTGATAGCATCTTCACAATTTGACCATTGCAGTTCTCAACCAACCCATTGCATTGTGGGTAGTAAGGAGAAGAATGCCTATGCTGAGTTTTCAATTTCTCCATGAGAGCAGCAACAAGTTTTCCCCTAAACCCTGGTCCACGATAAAAAATGATAACCATAGGAGATCCAAACCTGCAACACACCTGTTCATATAAAAAAGAGGTCATTCTTCCTGCTGTGACATCTTTTACTGCTCTTGCCTCCACCTATTTTGTCAAATAGTTTGCAAATGCATCAAAAGAAATTATAGCTTTTTGAGGCTCAACCAAAAGCTTCCGGTTTGCAAACACTTGGCATTCATGGCATGAATTGCACCAAAAATAAGCATCTCTCATCATAGAGGGCCAACAGTAACCTGCTCTCAAAACACAAAAGACAACCTGATCCTTGCCTTGATGGCCTATTTCTTCATGGAAGTGCTCCAAAATCAAGCCTATCTCTTCTTTGTACGACACTTTTCTCAAAATTCTATCCTTGCCATAAAGCATGAGATCCTCACCTACCAATGTGTACTTTCTTGCTTTTGCAACTATTCTCTTATGCCAAACCTTTGACATGCCCTCTGGACATTTCCCTTTACCAAGAAATACTTCTACATCTTGCAATGATTCCCTTCCTGCATACAAGGCTTCCTTGACCTTTAAAGGAGCTACCAAGGTATCCAACTTGTCCCTAGCCAACTCATCATCTTCTTTATTCTTCTCACGAGGAACATGCTTAAATTGTATCTTCTCAAACTCATGCAAAAGCTTATTGCTGCCATAGAACCACTTCTTCAAATTGTCTTTCTTAACATTCCACAAACCAAGCAACTGATTCATGACTAGCAATGCATCCCCTTTTGCAATGACCCTTTTCAATCCAAACTCAACACACTGCTTCAACCCAAGGAAAAGCGTGAGATACTCGGCCTCCTTGTTGCTTTCAACTTCATCAAGATCGTAAGCTCTAGAGAAGATTACATCGCCTTTTGGGTTCTTAATGACTACCCCACCACTTGCCTTTTGAAGAACTTTCTTGCATGCACCATCAAACATCATTGTATACACATCTATAATATCTACTTCCTCTTCATGATCATCCTTGTCAACCCTTGGATAAGATGGAAGCTCACCTCCCTTATGCACCACTATGTCCGCCAAGTGAGCTTTAACAGAATGATCCACTTTAAACTCAAACTCGTACTCTTGAAGCTCCAAAGTCCAGTTTAGGATGCGCTTGCTAGGCTTCAAATGTTGTACTACATCAGGAAAAAGATTCGATGTGGTGAGCACATAGAACTTTTGGGGCAACATATAGGTTTTGAACCTATGACAAGCAAGAACCAATGCAAAGACCCACTGTTCCATTTCTGTGTAGAAGAACTCGTTTACATTCTTCATCTTGCTCTCAAAATAGACTGGCTTGAAGTTCCTTCCTTGCTTTTGTAAGAGCACGGACCCAAAAGATACGGACCCCACACCAATAGATACATAAAAAATTGATTGCAAGTTGGGAGGACTCACTATTGGTAAAGCACACAATACCTCCTTGATACCATCTAAAGCTTGTTGCATGTCTTCATTCCACTCAAACCCTTGAACTCTTTGACTCAATTTCTGGAGAGGATACACATACTCACATAGCATCCAAAAAAAACGTGACAAGTACCTGAGCTTATGCACAAATGATGCCAAAACCTTTGTGTTGTTGGGTGGATCCATAAGCAATAAAGCCTTAACTTTCTCTGGGTCAGCTTCTATTCCATTTTGGGAAACCACATGTCCTAGCAAATGGACTCTGGCATGAGCAAACTTACACTTCTTTGGGTTGAGTTTCCCACCCTCTTGTTGAAGCCTTTCTAAACTCAACCTCAGCTTCTCCAAATGTGTGACCCTTGCGCTATAACACCCAATGTCATCAATGAAAACGCGAATGAACTTATCCAAGTAGGGACCAAACACTCTATTCATCCATCCTTGGAAGGTAACATATGCATTAACTAGCCCAAAAGGCATTATTTTGTAGGCAAAACAACCCAAGGAGTTATGAAGGTCATCTTCAATCGATCTTCAATCGATGTCAAGATCTGAAAGTAGCCAAAAAATCCATCCATGATTGAGTAAAATTCATGACCTGCAACCTAATTGAGGATTTCATCTAGAAAGGGTAGTGGATAATGATTCCTTTTTGTGGTAGCATCCAAAGGTTTGAAATCAACACATATCCTAAATCTTCCGTTCTTCTTGGGCACAATAACAACTGGAGAGACACATTTGGACTCCTCCACTCGAAAGATGAAATCTGCTTCCAAAAGCTTTGTCACCTCTTCATGAAGGGACTTCTCATGAATGACCCCCAACCTCCTAAGCTTTTGAACCTTTGGCTTGGCACCTTATTTCAAATTGATTCTATGCTTGACCCTTTAGCTCCTTGCAACTCTTTATATTCAGTGGTGAATAGCTTTGGAAACTCTGTAAACATGTCTTCATACTCCTTCTTTTCTTTTTCTGTCAAGTCCTCTCCTAGCATGCTCCTTACATTCACTTTGGCAGGCTCTACAATTGCTTTTGGACTATCCTTCTCCTCCTTGACCTTCACATCATGCATCGATGCTTCCTTTTCGACACATATCCCAAAAAGATCAAGACATAATTGCATCAAGCCTTCCTCTACACTTTATTCTGATGATGTAGACGAAGCATCACTATCATATGACGTTGGAGAGGGGGAAAAGGGAACACACCCAACACACAGAAAACTTGCCTCTCTATAGCCCAGGGATTCCACATCACCCCTAACCTCTCAAATAACACCTTCAAATTGGCTAAGTTGCACTAACAACTACGCTTTAGCATACAAAACAACTACCTCCCACCTTGCAAAAGAGCACCCACAACACAAATGCACCCACACTGCTCAACTCACCCTTTCCGACTCACAAAACACTCCTAATCTACCCTCTTGATAGCACCTTTCGAGTTGCAGGCAAACCCTCTGCAAGTCATGGTCAATACACCAAGAGCGAGAGAGAAGGAGGGGATTGGAGAGAAGCAACACAAGAGATTGGGCAACCAATTGGTATTATTGCATAGGGAGTAGTACAACTAATGTATGCAGCTTCAATGGCAAGCTTAGCAACACACATGCTTCAAGCTTCCACTCACACACACAGGCAAAAAACCTAACTGGTCCAAAAGACACCCTTTGTCCAAAAGACCCTAAACAATGAACCCAAACCTCCTTTTATAGGGGTGTGCCTAGAAATCTCAAAAAAGAAAAATGGGGTCCCCTTCCATGTCGCGCACTCCATTTGGAGTTCCTTTTAGCATTTTAGTCCATTGCCAACACTTGGCTTAGTTACTTTTGGAAAGCTTTGCATGGTGTGCACACTTGCCCTTTCCACCTTCCACTTTGGCCGGCCGGACTTCCTCCTCTCTTGGCTTTAGAGTGCTCTTAGCCTTCCACTTGTCGGCACCCCTTTCTGCAGTGGGACCCCTCCCCTTCAAGGCAATAGTGATGTCGCTATTGGGGAGGGGCCTTCCCGTCAAAAAACTTTGCCGCTTACGGGCGCGGGCACCGCCCCCTATCCACTGCCACATCATCATAGAAATCACCGCCATGCGGCCACCCACGAGCGTGCCATCACCTTGCACCATCGTCCACTACCGCTTAAAATCGCCACCGACAGCCAAACTGGGCCGCGCGCAGCGCCTAGCGCTCATCCGCCATAGCCACAAGGAGAGGAGCTCCCCTCACGCCTCTTGGATGCTTATGGAAGGGCCACGCCCCACTATGTATACTGTGGCCCTGCGCTCCCACCTTGCACATGTGGGATTAGTTGCCCGCCACGTGGCAGCACATCACTGCTTTGCACCCCAAGGGTCATAACCCCCTTCTAAAAACATTTAGGAAAAAACTTTTTTTTTAGTCCTCTTCCCTCAGTTCCCATTCTTTGCTCCCATGTCTTGTTTCCAAGCCGCAAAGACCAGGTGAAAGCTTGCACTGCCGCCTTGCTTCTCCATAATCTGCACCGCTACTCGACTCTTCCTGGACCCAGATCCAATGCGACCAAAACACGATCAAACCATCTACAATCAACTTCGGGCAAAGACACCCAATCTTCCGACCTCCATATCTTTCCGCTCCGGACTCCGTTTGGCATGCAATCACTTCCTACTGGCTTTGTATGATGTACTCCTTGCTCTAGAACTTTGTCGAGGCTCAGAAGATGCCAGATGGCACATTCTCCAATGCGGACAAGTGGGCTCAGACATGGCCCTCGGAAAAACTTCAATTGATCATATCTCGCAAACCATGGCTCCGATCCGCAATCCGAAAAGACGGGTAGGCTCCATAAATCGAGCTCTACACATCTATACCTCAAGTTCCACTTGGATCACCTATCCCTAGCTGCGTTGTCCGGCAAGAATCTGCAAACCACCAAAACTTCAACCTTTGAAATAACTTGGGCTCCGTAGCTTGGTTTGATGGGTTGTCTGGACCTGCTCCTTCAGCACTTGAAGCTCTTCATTCCTGGACCCAAAGACTGCACTTTGCAACTCCTTACACCTGCTACCCAAACTAGCCCCTCATGGAGCCTTTATTGGCCTATAAGCTGCATCATGCATACACTTTCGCTGCTACCTGCCATCCCATGATCTTCCTAGCCGCTCCACTCCTTTGCCATGCTTCTGCTTGCCTGTACACACCTGTCCATGCCACCGTCTAGAGTCGACACACTTTGGCTGCACCATCATTGCCCACCCCCCTGTTGAGCATTTATGCTCAACCACATAAAAGCCTTATTCCATTATAAACTGCAAAACCTGGCACACCCTACGAGAAAACTAAAAGCCATATGTACAATGTTTTATTGCACTCTGTTGCCAAACCTTCAAGTGGGTTGCCCCACCCCCTGCATCACATAGCTTCCACTTGGATCAAACACCTGCCTTTGGTATCTTCCACCCATCTGTAACAATCTCCAATAGTGACCTACCCAAGCACGTAGACCACAATGTGTCTAGGCTGCCCATAGCCTACCTTCTGCACTCCATGCATTCCTTTGCAACCTGTCGACTCCATACCAAGCAGCACCAAGCATATCATCATCAACAAAACATATATCTGACACCAAGCTACAACACATGTCTGACCCTTCCTCCCGACCAAATAAAATGGGGGCCTTGAGCATAGAACTCTGTACCTGCTGAACTAGCCTCTATAGAGCTGTATCTACCATCTTTTTCATTAATCATAAGTCACATACCTTCACTGGAAGCAAAGCCACTGCATGAGATTCTTCTTCCTCCACCATTGGACATGTCTGCTGCATCGGAAATTCCTCTATCTTTGGCATCACAACCTCCTCTTTGGCCACACACTCGATTCCAGCATCATCGAGCCCTTCCTCGTCAACCAGTCCTTCAAGGTCGCTTAGCACCTCCAGTTGGTCAGCTTCAATTACCTGTTCTTCAATCACCTCTTCTACCGTTGTATCATGCTCCTCTATGGAAGAGAGAAACTCGTTCTCTATTGCATCCATCTCAAGTTCCTCCATAGACACGGTCGCTTTATCTCTCTTGGCAAAATTCTGCACATGTTGCACCACCATGGCACCTTCCACCGCTACTTTCATCATCACTGCCATTAGCATGGCACCACATACCACCTTCACCTGCATTTCATCATCTGTAGGCCTAGACCGCTCCATTTGGCTTTCATCAAGTATCTTGGCTTGCTATGTTCCCTGCTCTTCTTGCACATGTGCTATTACCATATCCTCAAACATATAATAGGGCAGCTTTACCTTTACCAGTTTGGGTTCATAAGATTCTGTCTCTTCGTCATAGGATATAGACTCATCGGCACTATTCTCCTCGCTTGTTTCCCAGCTAATCGAGCTTGCATCATCATCAGCATTGGCATCATATACCGACTCCATATCAGCATCTGCATCCACTTGCTGCTCCACAAAAGCTTGACCATCTTCACCACTTTTCTCACTTTCTTCATCAGCTTCTGAAACCCTCGGTATCTGCATCTCAATTGCATTCTGCTACCTTTTCATGCAAACTTTCAACATGAGCATGCTTTACCTCTTCAATCCGTACTGGAACCTTCACATCTGCTACCACTTTTGCATCTTGGTTCACCTCGACATGGAGCTTCTCCTTGTTGACAAACCCTTCCACCCTCGGCACATGCACATCAAAAATTGGAAACCTCCAAGGAACATAACCAATAGTAGGTCTTACCTCCACAGGCCTTGCATTTTGCACAACTGGAATCACCTTTGGTTGGACCAAAGAGAACTTTGCTACCTCCGCAACAACAGGCATATAATCTGTTGGCTTTAGCATTCCCAACTCCAACTTCGGCTTCACCTTTCTGCTCTTTATCTTTGCCAGATAGACCATGTCTTCATAGGTATCTGCACCATCTTCGACCTTTTCTTTAATCTTTGGATGCAAGCACTCTAACAGCTTTGAAAGCTTCAAAGATTGATTGCTCTTGACCCCAGTAGAAATCTCTAACTGCTTCCAACAAGCTTCAAACTGCTCAATGAAAATAGAGAAATATTTACTTACATCCTGGTGTACCGCCTTCAGCTTTGCACCGGCTTTTTTTGCCGTAATCACCTCTCAAAACCGCTCCAGAAACTGACTCTGCAACCTTTGCCATGATTCTCAATCACTGCTCTTTAAACCATCGAACCACACCTTGGCTCATCCTCGCATGAACAACGGCACCGTCTGTAACCTTTTTGCATCCGTCAACATACGCATCGATAACAGCCATAATTCAAAATCTGCTAACCAATCCTCGGGATCTTTGACGCCCGTAAATATAGGGCCAAAACCTGGCTCCACCATCTCTGTCAACCTCAACCTCGACCATCAAACATCTCGACCATCCGCCAATCACTTTGTCAGCAAAAAACCACCACTTCAAACCGCAAATTGGAGCATCAGGTAGCTCCTCCGTGGGGACAACAAAAGATGCACAGGGGGAATAAGGAACACACCCAGCACACAGAAAACTTTCCTCTCTATAGCCCAGGGATTCCACATTACCCCTAACCTCTCAAATAACACCTTCAAATTGGCTAATTTGCACTAACAACTCCGCTTTAGCATACAAAACAACTACCTCCCACCTTGCAAAAGAACACCCACAACACAAATGCACCCACACTGCTCAACTCACCCTTTCCAACTCACAAAACACTCCTAATCTGCCCTCTTGATAGCACCTTTCGAGCTGCAGGCAAACCCTCTGCAAGTCATGGTCAATACACCAAGAGCAAGAGAGAAGGAGGGGATTGGGGAGAAGCAACACAAGAGATTGGGCAAACGATTGGTATTATTGCATAGGGAGTAGTACAACTAATGTATGCAGCTTCAATGGCAAGCTTAGCAACACACAGGCTTCAAGCTTCCACTCACACACACAGGCAAAAAACCTAACTGGTCCAAAAGACACCCTTTGTCCAAAAGACCCTAAACAATGAACCCAAACCTCCTTTTATAGGGGTGTGCCTAGAAATCTCAAAAAAGAAAAATGGGGTCCCCTTCCATGTCGCGCACTCCATTTGGAGTTCCTTTTAGCATTTTAGTCCATTGCCAACACTTGGCTTAGTTACTTTTGGAAAGCTTTGCATGGTGTGCACACTTGCCCTTTCCACCTTCCACTTTGGCCGGCCGGACTTCCTCCTCTCTTGGCTTTAGAGTGCTCTTAGCCTTCCACTTGTTGCCACCCCTTTCTGCAGTGGGACCCCTCCCCTTCAAGGCAATAGTGATGTCGCTATTGCGGGGGGGGGCTTCCCCTCAAAAAACTTTGCCGCTTACGAGCGCGGGCACCACCCTCTAACCACTGCCACATCATTAGAAATCACCGCCATGCGGCCGCCCAAGGGCGTGCCATCACCTTGCACCATCGTCCACTACCGCTTAAAATCGCCACCGACAGCCAAACTGGGCCGCGCGCAGCGCCTAGCGCTCATCCGCCATAGCCACGGAGAGGGGAGCTCCCCTCACGCCTCTTGGATGCTTATGGGAGGGCCACGCCCCACTATGTATACTGCGGCCGTGCGCTCCCGCCTTACGCATGTGGGATTAGTGGCCCACCACGTGGCGGCACATCACTGCTTTGCACCCCAAGGGTCATGACCCCCTTCTAAAAACTTTTGTTTTAGTCCTCTTCCCTCAGTTCCCATTCTTTGCTCCCATGTCCTATTTCCGAGCCGCAAATCCCGAGTGAAAGCTTGCACTGCCACCTTGCTTCTCCATAATCTACACCGCTACTCGACTCTTCCAGGCCCCAGATCTAATGCGACCAAAACACGATCAAACCATCTGCAATCAACTTCAGGCAAAGACACCCAATCTTCCGACCTCCATATCTTTCCACTCCGGACACCGTTTGGCATGCAGCCACTTCCTGCTGGCTTTGTATGATGTACTCCCTGCTCTAGAACTTTGTCGAGGCTCAGAAGATGCCAGATGGCACATTATCCAATGCGGCCAAGTGGGCTCAGACTTGGCCCCCGAAAAAACTTCAATTGATCATATCTCGCAAACCATGGCTTCGATGCGCAATCCGAAAAGATGGGTAGGCTCCATAAATCGAGCTCTACACATCTATACCTCAAGTTCCACTTGGATCACCTATCCCTAGCTGCGTTGTCCGGCAAGAATCTGCAAACCACCAAAACTTCAACCTTTGAAATAACTTGGGCTCCGTAGCTTGGTTTGATGAGTTGTCTGGACCTGCTCCTTCAACACTTGAAGCTCTTCATTCCTGGACCCAAAGACTGCACTTTGCAACTCCTTACACCTGCTACCCAAACTAGCCCCTCATGGAGCCTTTATTGGCCTATAAGTTGCATCATGCATACACTTTCGCTGCTACCTGCCATCCCATGATCTTCCTAGCCGCTCCACTCCTTTGCCATGCTTCTGCTTGCCTGTACACACCTGTCCATGCCACCTTCTAGAGTCGACACAATTTGGCTGCACCAACATGGTTTCTATCAAATCTATATCTTGCATCTCCACTAGGGGTTGTGTACAACTCTCGTGTGTCTTCATGTTGTAGACAATGGTCCTTCCTTTCTCTTTGTCGGGGATAACCCTTCTTAGCACCAAGGGTTATAAGCCATGGCCTCCCTAAAATGACCGGATAAGCATTGTCACCCGGTTGCATCACGTAGCAATCAACCAAGCACTCAATCCCAAGACTTTTATCTTCACATCTTCAGCTATTCCAAGACACCTTGCCTTTTTGTGGTTGGCCATCCTCATACGGATCGAAGCATTCACTGACATCTTGACATCTGCTTCTTTCATGATAGCCTTGTTCATGACACACACCTGGGCACCACCATCCACATATGCTTGCACTTCCGTCTTCTTTTCCAACATAGCTTCAACTATTGGCACCATATCCACTGGGTGACCAACCCTCAAAGATGACACCATGCTTTGATGCTTTTCCTTCTTGGAAGGGAGCCTCATACTCACACACTTGGTCCACTGCCTCCTCAATTTAGCGTTCAAAGCCACCAACTGACCAAAAGATATATTTGCCTTTTGATTTCGTATGTCTTGACAATATCATAGTCTTCAACACCTTGGCCAAGGGGGTAGTCCTTTGGACCAATTTTCCTTCTTTGCCGCCTCTTGCTACTCTCTGGTTTGTCTTCTACCCTAGCCTTTCCTTTCCTTGCTCTTGTTTCCCTCTCTTCTTCTATCTCTTTCTCCCTATCATACCTAGCTCTCTTATTGGCCAAAACATCCACATCTTGATTCTCAAGGGTAATGATGTTAATAGCTCTGCCTTATCCATTTCCAGGCAATGTTTGTGGTTGGTGTTGTGGCGTCGGTGCTTCTAGTGCCCGCTCTTGATGATTTTCTTATATTCTCCCTTGACCACGTCCATAAAAGGGGTATATCCCTTCTCTCTCTTGGTGGTTCAGGACAATCAGGGGCATAGTGACCCTCTTCATCACAATTGTAGCATCTTCCTTGTAACCTTCGTCCCCTACCTCTCCCAGCTGGTCACTCTTCTCTTTGGTTCCTATTCATTATGTTAATTCTTAATTCCTGCAACTGGCCGGCAAGATCATGCAAAACCCGGGTCATAACAGGATTCGTACCTTGAACCACTCGCTCCACTCTGTCATCCGTTGTCACAGGGACCATTGGTTGCACCACAACTGGCTCAGTATGTGTCAAACCTTGCTCCCACCTTCTCTTGATCTTCTTACTCTTGGCTTCGGCAATTTCCACAGCTCTTTCAAATGTAGCAAGCTCTTCTTGATCGACCTTCTCCCTTACACTTGGATGGAGACAATCCATAAAGTAGCGCACTTTAAAGAAATCCCCTGGAGGTACTTCGGATGCCGCCTCCAATTGCACCCAAAGTCCTTTGAAATGTTGCAAAAACTCTTTAAAGTTAGCAAGAACATCTTGCTGTAAACCTCTCAATTTTGTCGTTGCTTTTGTTGCGGTTAGCTTCTTTCCAAACCTGTTAAAAATTGCATGCTTCACCTGCTCCCATGTTTGCTTTTTGTCTTCCTCTAAACCTTCAAACCACTCGCGAGCTTCTCCTTTGAGCGCAAGAGGAAATACATGAAGCTTTGCTTCATCATTCACAATGTGCATACCAAGCGTATGCCACTCGAAGTCCGCAATCCAGTCCTTCACATCCTCCTTCCCTGTGAACATTGGCCGACTATAAGCCATCTCTTTGGAGTTTCTTCTCCCTTGCGTGAGTAGCTCCACAAAAGTTGAAGTCTTGCACCTCAACCAAACCACCACTTTTCTTCAATGAAGCTCAAACTTCATAGAAAAAACCGCTTCACCTGGGTACACAATCGGAAAATTTCCGCTCCCCAGCGGGATCGCCAAAGGATGATGGAGCAAAAGATATCGTACGCACACTCACACACCCAGACAACTCAACACAACACAAGAAATTTACTTAAATTCCTCACCTCACTAACCACCACTCAAAAGCTCCCTGAAAATTCTACCCACAAGCTCAATTCAAACTCCAAACGCCTCGACCTACAAGCCCTTGCTTGCTCGCAGACACTACAAGGTGAGTCGAGGTGATCAACACTTGAAATCACGCTTGATGGTGACCAAAATATACAAGAAAACCATCGAAAACCCAAAAACTCCAGCCACAAAAACCACTCTCAAACCATTGCAAAAGCTTTACCAAATTCCACTATGTTGGACTCTTTGGAGTAGCGCCAACCCTAATGGCACCGATACAGGGTCACATAGTCTTGCAGAAAGCCGCACCTTCTTCCCTCAATTCCTTGCACACATACATACATGGAAATCTCAGAACTTCCATAGAATCTCCCAAGTGCAAAATTGAAGAGAGAAAGCTCTCATTCACTCCTCCACACACTCAAAAACAGGACGCGAACGTGATGGGACTGCACTAGACCACCTGTAGGAACCCTGCTTCCTCCCACACACAGAGAGGTGAAAGTGTTGATATTGCTCTTCAAAAGTTCTCCCTCAGCCTGGACCATCATGGAACTCTGAGTGATGAGGCAATTGAAGCCTTTTCACATCTTTTTTGACCATTTTTTGACCTTTTTGACCCAGTTTTGACCCCGGCAGGCATTTTTCACTGGAAAAACCCCAAACGGGCTCCAAAATTTACCAAATTTTGTATGCTTTATCCTTGATACCCAAATAACTTTTCCACATCCTCACATTCCATTTTTTACCACTTCTAGGGTGGTACGTGCATCACCGCAAATCAAGTACCGCAAATAGACAGTTATCGCATGTCACAAACTTCTTGGCCTATTCACAATGTGTACATGTTGCATCTTTTTTCAAACTTGAAATCACTTTGCAAAGCTCCCAAATGCATGTATTTAAATTTTTTTGTACATATGACCATGCATATAAACGCTACTTTGTACACGCCAAAAGTGGTCTATCATCATTGCCCACCCTCTAGGTAGAGCATTTATGCTCATTTAAGAGACTATTTGCATCTGGAACCACATCCCTTGCAAAATATTTCTTCAATCGATACCCATTTATTCTGTAGCACAACCGTTCACCAGACATCTTTTTGTGCATATGACCATGCATATACATGCTACTTTGTACACGCCAAAAGCGGTCTATCAACGTATTGAAAATAGTTACCAATTTGTTATAACTTACTATTGGTGTAAAATTGATAAATTTATCATGATGAGCATCTTTGAAATGTCCCAAAACCTTAAGAATGACTCTTAAAACATAGAAATTAGATTTTCTATTAGAAAATTATGACGATTTGATGTTTCGCTAAATTGTAAATTTTTACTGCATGAAGCCGTGGGAGGCAAAAAACGCTCTATTTTGTAAAGAAAAAGAAACCATGTTCAGAAGATAGAGGAAGAGATAAGTAGAGAGAGGATACGTAGAGAGTGCAACCCCAAAGTGCATAGAATATGCACATAGGATAGTATATATATAGAGCAGGAACCATAGCTATATGCAGGGTTCCTACAGGTGGTCTAGTGCAGTCCCATCACGTTCGCGTCCTGTTTTTGAGTGTGTGGAGGAGTGAATGAGAGCTTTCTCTCTTCAATTTTGCACTTGGGAGATTCTATGGAAGTTCTGAGATTTCCATGTATGTATGTGTGCAAGGAATTGAGGGAAGAAGGTGCGGCTTTCTGCAAGACTATGTGACCCTGTATCGGTGCCATTAGGGTTGGCGCTACTCCAAAGAGTCCAACATAGTGGAATTTGGTAAAGCTTTTGCAATGGTTTGAGAGTGGTTTTTGTGGCTGGAGTTTTTGGGTTTTCGATGGTTTTCTTGTATATTTTGGTCACCATCAAGCGTGATTTCAAGTGTTGATCACCTCGACTCACCTTGTAGTGTCTGCGAGCAAGCAAGGGCTTGTAGGTCGAGGCGTTTGGAGTTTGAATTGAGCTTGTGGGTAGAATTTTCAGGAGCTTTTGAGTGGTGGTTAGTGAGGTGAGGAATTTAAGTAAATTCTTGTGTTTGTTTGAGTTGTCTGGGTGTGTGAGTGCGTACGATATCTTTTGCTCCATCATCCTTTGGCGATCCCGCTGGGGAGCGGAAATTTTCCGATTGTGTACCCAGGTGAAGCGGTTTTTCTATGAAGTTTGAGCTTCATTGAAGAAAAGTGGTGGTTTGGTTGAGGTGCAAGACTTCAACTTTTGTGGAGCTACTCACGCAAGGGAGAAGAAACTCCAAAGAGATGGCTTATAGTCGGCCAATGTTCACAGGGAAGGAGGATGTGAAGGACTGGATTGCGGACTTCGAGTGGCATACGCTTGGTATGCACATTGTGAATGATGAAGCAAAGCTTCATGTATTTCCTCTTGCGCTCAAAGGAGAAGCTCGCGAGTGGTTTGAAGGTTTAGAGGAAGACAAAAAGCAAACATGGGAGCAGGTGAAGCATGCAATTTTTAACAGGTTTGGAAGAAGCTAACCGCAACAAAAGCAACGACAAAATTGAGAGGTTTACAGCAAGATGTTCTTGCTAACTTTAAAGAGTTTTTGCAACATTTCAAAGGACTTTGGGTGCAATTGGAGGCGGCATCCGAAGTACCTCCAGGGGATTTCTTTAAAGTGCGCTACTTTATGGATTGTCTCCATCCAAGTGTAAGGGAGAAGGTCGATCAAGAAGAGCTTGCTACATTTGAAAGAGCTGTGGAAATTGCCGAAGCCAAGAGTAAGAAGATCAAGAGAAGGTGGGAGCAAGGTTTGACACATACTGAGCCAGTTGTGGTGCAACCAATGGTCCCTGTGACAACGGATGACAGAGTGGAGCGAGTGGTTCAAGGTACGAATCCTGTTATGACCCGGTTTTTGCATGATCTTGCCGGCCAGTTGCAGGAATTAAGAATAACATAATGAATAGGAACCAAAGAGAAGAGTGACCAGCTGGGAGAGGTAGGGACGAAGGTTACAAGGAAGATGCTACAATTGTGATGAAGAGGGTCACTATGCCCCTGATTGTCCTGAACCACCAAGAGAGAGAAGGGATATACCCCTTTTATGGACGTGGTCAAGGGAGAATATAAGAAAATCATCAAGAGCGGGCACTAGAAGCACCGACGCCACAACACCAACCACAAACATTGCCTGGAAATGGATAAGGCAGAGCTATTAACATCATTACCCTTGAGAATCAAGATGTGGATGTTTTGGCCAATAAGAGAGCTAGGTATGATAGGGAGAAAGAGATAGAAGAAGAGAGGGAAACAAGAGCAAGGAAAGGAAAGGCTAGGGTAGAAGACAAACCAGAGAGTAGCAAGAGGCGGCAAAGAAGGAAAATTGGTCCAAAGGACTACCCCCTTGGCCAAGGTGTTGAAGACTATGATATTGTCAAGACATACGAAATCAAAAGGCAAATATATCTTTGGTCAGTTGGTGGCTTTGAACGCTAAATTGAGGAGGCAGTGGACCAAGTGTGTGAGTATGAGGCTCCCTTCCAAGAAGGAAAAGCATCAAAGCATGGTGTCATCTTTGAGGGTTGGTCACCCAGTGGATATGGTGCCAATAGTTGAAGCTATGTTGGAAAAGAAGACGGAAGTGCAAGCATATGTGGATGGTGGTGCCCAGGTGTGTGTCATGAACAAGGCTATCATGAAAGAAGCAGATGTCAAGATGTCAGTGAATGCTTCGATCCGTATGAGGATGGCCAACCACAAAAAGGCAAGGTGTCTTGGAATAGCTGAAGATGTGAAGATAAAAGTCTTGGGATTGAGTGCTTGGTTGATTGCTACGTGATGCAACCGGGTGACAATGCTTATCCGGTCATTTTAGGGAGGCCATGGCTTATAACCCTTGGTGCTAAGAAGGGTTATCCCCGACAAAGAGAAAGGAAGGACCATTGTCTACAACATGAAGACACACGAGAGTTGTACACAACCCCTAGTGGAGATGCAAGATATAGATTTGATAGAAACCATGTTGGTGCAGCCAAATTGTGTCGACTCTAGAAGGTGGCATGGACAGGTGTGTACAGGCAAGCAGAAGCATGGCAAAGGAGTGGAGCGGCTAGGAAGATCATGGGATGGCAGGTAGCAGCGAAAGTGTATGCATGATGCAACTTATAGGCCAATAAAGGCTCCATGAGGGCTAGTTTGGGTAGCAGGTGTAAGGAGTTGCAAAGTGCAGTCTTTGGGTCCAGGAATGAAGAGCTTCAAGTGTTGAAGGAGCAGGTCCAGACAACTCATCAAACCAAGCTACGGAGCCCAAGTTATTTCAAAGGTTGAAGTTTTGGTGGTTTGCAGATTCTTGCCGGACAACGCAGCTAGGGATAGGTGATCCAAGTGGAACTTGAGGTATAGATGTGTAGAGCTCGATTTATGGAGCCTACCCATCTTTTCGGATTGCGCATCGAAGCCATGGTTTGCGAGATATGATCAATTGAAGTTTTTTCGGGGGCCAAGTCTGAGCCCACTTGGCCGCATTGGATAATGTGCCATCTGGCATCTTCTGAGCCTCGACAAAGTTCTAGAGCAGGGAGTACATCATACAAAGCCAGCAGGAAGTGGCTGCATGCCAAACGGTGTCCGGAGTGGAAAGATATGGAGGTCGGAAGATTGGGTGTCTTTGCCTGAAGTTGATTGCAGATGGTTTGATCGTGTTTTGGTCGCATTAGATCTGGGGCCTGGAAGAGTCGAGTAGCGGTGTAGATTATGGAGAAGCAAGGTGGCAGTGCAAGCTTTCACTCGGGATTTGCGGCTCGGAAATAGGACATGGGAGCAAAGAATGGGAACTGAGGGAAGAGGACTAAAACAAAAGTTTTTAGAAGGGGGTCATGACCCTTGGGGTGCAAAGCAGTGATGTGCCGCCACGTGGTGGGCCACTAATCCCACATGCGTAAGGCGGGAGCGCACGGCCGCAGTATACATAGTGGGGCGTGGCCCTCCCATAAGCATCCAAGAGGCGTGAGGGGAGCTCCCCTCTCCGTGGCTATGGCGGATGAGCGCTAGGCGCTGCGCGCGGCCCAGTTTGGCTGTCGGTGGCGATTTTAAGCGGTAGTGGACGATGGTGCAAGGTGATGGCACGCCCTTGGGCGGCCGCATGGCGGTGATTTCTATGATGATGTGGCAGTGGTTAGAGGGTGGTGCCCGCGCTCGTAAGCGGCAAAGTTTTTTGAGGGGAAGCCCCCCCCCGCAATAGCGACATCACTATTGCCTTGAAGGGGAGGGGTCCCACTGCAGAAAGGGGTGGCAACAAGTGGAAGGCTAAGAGCACTCTAAAGCCAAGAGAGGAGGAAGTCCGGCCGGCCAAAGTGGAAGGTGGAAAGGGCAAGTGTGCACACCATGCAAAGCTTTCCAAAAGTAACTAAGCCAAGTGTTGGCAATGGACTAAAATGCTAAAAGGAACTCCAAATGGAGTGCGCGACATGGAAGGGGACCCCATTTTTCTTTTTTGAGATTTCTAGGCACACCCCTATAAAAGGAGGTTTGGGTTCATTGTTTAGGGTCTTTTGGACAAAGGGTGTCTTTTGGACCAGTTAGGTTTTTTGCCTGTGTGTGTGAGTGGAAGCTTGAAGCCTGTGTGTTGCTAAGCTTGCCATTGAAGCTGCATACATTAGTTGTACTACTCCCTATGCAATAATACCAATCGTTTGCCCAATCTCTTGTGTTGCTTCTCCCCAATCCCCTCCTTCTCTCTTGCTCTTGGTGTATTGACCATGACTTGCAGAGGGTTTGCCTGCAGCTCGAAAGGTGCTATCAAGAGGGCAGATTAGGAGTGTTTTGTGAGTTGGAAAGGGTGAGTTGAGCAGTGTGGGTGCATTTGTGTTGTGGGTGTTCTTTTGCAAGGTGGGAGGTAGTTGTTTTGTATGCTAAAGCGGAGTTGTTAGTGCAAATTAGCCAATTTGAAGGTGTTATTTGAGAGGTTAGGGGTAATGTGGAATCCCTGGGCTATAGAGAGGAAAGTTTTCTGTGTGCTGGGTGTGTTCCTTATTCCCCCTGTGCATCTTTTGTTGTCCCCACGGAGGAGCTACCTGATGCTCCAATTTGCGGTTTGAAGTGGTGGTTTTTTGCTGACAAAGTGATTGGCGGATGGTCGAGATGTTTGATGGTCGAGGTTGAGGTTGACAGAGATGGTGGAGCCAGGTTTTGGCCCTATATTTACGGGCGTCAAAGATCCCGAGGATTGGTTAGCAGATTTTGAATTATGGCTGTTATCGATGCGTATGTTGACGGATGCAAAAAGGTTACAGACGGTGCCGTTGTTCATGCGAGGATGAGCCAAGGTGTGGTTCGATGGTTTAAAGAGCAGTGATTGAGAATCATGGCAAAGGTTGCAGAGTCAGTTTCTGGAGCGGTTTTGAGAGGTGATTACGGCAAAAAAAGCCGGTGCAAAGCTGAAGGCGGTACACCAGGATGTAAGTAAATATTTCTCTATTTTCATTGAGCAGTTTGAAGCTTGTTGGAAGCAGTTAGAGATTTCTACTGGGGTCAAGAGCAATCAATCTTTGAAGCTTTCAAAGCTGTTAGAGTGCTTGCATCCAAAGATTAAAGAAAAGGTCGAAGATGGTGCAGATACCTATGAAGACATGGTCTATCTGGCAAAGATAAAGAGCAGAAAGGTGAAGCCGAAGTTGGAGTTGGGAATGCTAAAGCCAACAGATTATATGCCTGTTGTTGCGGAGGTAGCAAAGTTCTCTTTGGTCCAACCAAAGGTGATTCCAGTTGTGCAAAATGCAAGGCCTGTGGAGGTAAGACCTACTATTGGTTATGTTCCTTGGAGGTTTCCAATTTTTGATGTGCATGTGCCGAGGGTGGAAGGGTTTGTCAACAAGGAGAAGCTCCATGTCGAGGTGAACCAAGATGCAAAAGTGGTAGCAGATGTGAAGGTTCCAGTACGGATTGAAGAGGTAAAGCATGCTCATGTTGAAAGTTTGCATGAAAAGGTAGCAGAATGCAATTGAGATGCAGATACCGAGGGTTTCAGAAGCTGATGAAGAAAGTGAGAAAAGTGGTGAAGATGGTCAAGCTTTTGTGGAGCAGCAAGTGGATGCAGATGCTGATATGGAGTCGGTATATGATGCCAATGCTGATGATGATGCAAGCTCGATTAGCTGGGAAACAAGCGAGGAGAATAGTGCCGATGAGTCTATATCCTATGACGAAGAGACAGAATCTTATGAACCCAAACTGGTAAAGGTAAAGCTGCCCTATTATATGTTTGAGGATATGGTAATAGCACATGTGCAAGAAGAGCAGGGAACATAGCAAGCCAAGATACTTGATGAAAGCCAAATGGAGCGGTCTAGGCCTACAGATGATGAAATGCAGGTGAAGGTGGTATGTGGTGCCATGCTAATGGCAGTGATGATGAAAGTAGCGGTGGAAGGTGCCATGGTGGTGCAACATGTGCAGAATTTTGCCAAGAGAGATAAAGCGACCGTGTCTATGGAGGAACTTGAGATGGATGCAATAGAGAACGAGTTTCTCTCTTCCATAGAGGAGCATGATACAACGGTAGAAGAGGTGATTGAAGAACAGGTAATTGAAGCTGACCAACTGGAGGTGCTAAGCGACCTTGAAGGACTGGTTGACGAGGAAGGGCTCGATGATGCTGGAATCGAGTGTGTGGCCAAAGAGGAGGTTGTGATGCCAAAGATAGAGGAATTTCCGATGCAGCAGACATGTCCAATGGTGGAGGAAGAAGAATCTCATGCAGTGGCTTTGCTTCCAGTGAAGGTATGTGACTTATGATTAATGAAAAAGATGGTAGATACAGCTCTATAGAGGCTAGTTCAGCAGGTACAGAGTTCTATGCTCAAGGCCCCCATTTTATTTGGTCGGGAGGAAGGGTCAGACATGTGTTGTAGCTTGGTGTCAGATATATGTTTTGTTGATGATGATATGCTTGGTGCTGCTTGGTATGGAGTCGACAGGTTGCAAAGGAATGCATGGAGTGCAGAAGGTAGGCTATGGGCAGCCTAGACACATTGTGGTCTACGTGCTTGGGTAGGTCACTATTGGAGATTGTTACAGATGGGTGGAAGATACCAAAGGCAGGTGTTTGATCCAAGTGGAAGCTATGTGATGCAGGGGGTGGGGCAACCCACTTGAAGGTTTGGCAACAGAGTGCAATAAAACATTGTACATATGGCTTTTAGTTTTCTCGTAGGGTGTGCCAGGTTTTGCAGTTTATAATGGAATAAGGCTTTTATGTGGTTGAGCATAAATGCTCAACAGGGGGGTGGGCAATGATGGTGCAGCCAAAGTGTGTCGACTCTAGACGGTGGCATGGACAGGTGTGTACAGGCAAGCAGAAGCATGGCAAAGGAGTGGAGCGGCTAGGAAGATCATGGGATGGCAGGTAGCAGCGAAAGTGTATGCATGATGCAGCTTATAGGCCAATAAAGGCTCCATGAGGGGCTAGTTTGGGTAGCAGGTGTAAGGAGTTGCAAAGTGCAGTCTTTGGGTCCAGGAATGAAGAGCTTCAAGTGCTGAAGGAGCAGGTCCAGACAACCCATCAAACCAAGCTACGGAGCCCAAGTTATTTCAAAGGTTGAAGTTTTGGTGGTTTGCAGATTCTTGCCGGACAACGCAGCTAGGGATAGGTGATCCAAGTGGAACTTGAGGTATAGATGTGTAGAGCTCGATTTATGGAGCCTACCCGTCTTTTCGGATTGCGGATCGGAGCCATGGTTTGCGAGATATGATCAATTGAAGTTTTTCCGAGGGCCATGTCTGAGCCCACTTGTCCGCATTGGAGAATGTGCCATCTGGCATCTTCTGAGCCTCGACAAAGTTCTAGAGCAAGGAGTACATCATACAAAGCCAGTAGGAAGTGATTGCATGCCAAACGGAGTCCGGAGCGGAAAGATATGGAGGTCGGAAGATTGGGTGTCTTTGCCCGAAGTTGATTGTAGATGGTTTGATCGTGTTTTGGTCGCATTGGATCTGGGTCCAGGAAGAGTCGAGTAGCGGTGCAGATTATGGAGAAGCAAGGCGGCAGTGCAAGCTTTCACCTGGTCTTTGCGGCTTGGAAACAAGACATGGGAGCAAAGAATGGGAACTGAGGGAAGAGGACTAAAAAAAAAGTTTTTTCCTAAATGTTTTTAGAAGGGGGTTATGACCCTTGGGGTGCAAAGCAGTGATGTGCTGCCACGTGGCGGGCAACTAATCCCACATGTGCAAGGTGGGAGCGCAGGGCCACAGTATACATAGTGGGGCGTGGCCCTTCCATAAGCATCCAAGAGGCGTGAGGGGAGCTCCTCTCCTTGTGGCTATGGCGGATGAGCGCTAGGCGCTGCGCGCGGCCCAGTTTGGCTGTCGGTGGCGATTTTAAGCGGTAGTGGACGATGGTGCAAGGTGATGGCACGCTCGTGGGTGGCCGCATGGCGGTGATTTCTATGATGATGTGGCAGTGGATAGGGGGCGGTGCCCGCGCCCGTAAGCGGCAAAGTTTTTTGACGGGAAGGCCCCTCCCCAATAGCGACATCACTATTGCCTTGAAGGGGAGGGGTCCCACTGCAGAAAGGGGTGCCGACAAGTGGAAGGCTAAGAGCACTCTAAAGCCAAGAGAGGAGGAAGTCCGGCCGGCCAAAGTGGAAGGTGGAAAGGGCAAGTGTGCACACCATGCAAAGCTTTCCAAAAGTAACTAAGCCAAGTGTTGGCAATGGACTAAAATGCTAAAAGGAACTCCAAATGGAGTGCGCGACATGGAAGGGGACCCCATTTTTCTTTTTTGAGATTTCTAGGCACACCCCTATAAAAGGAGGTTTGGGTTCATTGTTTAGGGTCTTTTGGACAAAGGGTGTCTTTTGGACCAGTTAGGTTTTTTGCCTGTGTGTGTGAGTGGAAGCTTGAAGCATGTGTGTTGCTAAGCTTGCCATTGAAGCTGCATACATTAGTTGTACTACTCCCTATGCAATAATACCAATTGGTTGCCCAATCTCTTGTGTTGCTTCTCTCCAATCCCCTCCTTCTCTCTCGCTCTTGGTGTATTGACCATGACTTGCAGAGGGTTTGCCTGCAACTCGAAAGGTGCTATCAAGAGGGTAGATTAGGAGTGTTTTGTGAGTCGGAAAGGGTGAGTTGAGCAGTGTGGGTGCATTTGTGTTGTGGGTGCTCTTTTGCAAGGTGGGAGGTAGTTGTTTTGTATGCTAAAGCGTAGTTGTTAGTGCAACTTAGCCAATTTGAAGGTGTTATTTGAGAGGTTAGGGGTGATGTGGAATCCCTGGGCTATAGAGAGGCAAGTTTTCTGTGTGTTGGGTGTGTTCCCTTTTCCCCCTCTCCAACGTCATATGATAGTGATGCTTCGTCTACATCATCAGAATAAAGTGTAGAGGAAGGCTTGATGCAATTATGTCTTGATCTTTTTGGGATATGTGTCGAAAAGGAAGCATCGATGCATGATGTGAAGGTCAAGGAGGAGAAGGATAGTCCAAAAGCAATTGTAGAGCCTGCCAAAGTGAATGTAAGGAGCATGCTAGGAGAGGACTTGACAGAAAAAGAAAAGAAGGAGTATGAAGACATGTTTACAGAGTTTCCAAAGCTATTCACCACTGAATATAAAGAGTTGCAAGGAGCTAAAGGGTCAAGCATAGAATCAATTTGAAATAAGGTGCCAAGCCAAAGGTTCAAAAGCTTAGGAGGTTGGGGGTCATTCATGAGAAGTCCCTTCATGAAGAGGTGACAAAGCTTTTGGAAGCAGATTTCATCTTTCGAGTGGAGGAGTCCAAATGTGTCTCTCCAGTTGTTATTGTGCCCAAGAAGAACGGAAGATTTAGGATATGTGTTGATTTCAAACCTTTGGATGCTACCACAAAAAGGAATCATTATCCACTACCCTTTCTAGATGAAATCCTCAATTAGGTTGCAGGTCATGAATTTTACTCAATCATGGATGGATTTTTTGGCTACTTTCAGATCTTGACATCGATTGAAGATCGATTGAAGATGACCTTCATAACTCCTTGGGGTTGTTTTGCCTACAAAATAATGCCTTTTGGGCTAGTTAATGCATATGTTACCTTCCAAGGATGGATGAATAGAGTGTTTGGTCCCTACTTGGATAAGTTCATTCGCGTTTTCATTGATGACATTGGGTGTTATAGCGCAAGGGTCACACATTTGGAGAAGCTGAGGTTGAGTTTAGAAAGGCTTCAACAAGAGGGTGGGAAACTCAACCCAAAGAAGTGTAAGTTTGCTCATGCCAGAGTCCATTTGCTAGGACATGTGGTTTCCCAAAATGGAATAGAAGCTGACCCAGAGAAAGTTAAGGCTTTATTGCTTATGGATCCACCCAACAACACAAAGGTTTTGGCATCATTTGTGCATAAGCTCAGGTACTTGTCACGTTTTTTTTGGATGCTATGTGAGTATGTGTATCCTCTCCAGAAATTGAGTCAAAGAGTTCAAGGGTTTGAGTGGAATGAAGACATGCAACAAGCTTTAGATGGTATCAAGGAGGTATTGTGTGCTTTACCAATAGTGAGTCCTCCCAACTTGCAATCAATTTTTTATGTATCTATTGGTGTGGGGTCCGTATCTTTTGGGTCCGTGCTCTTACAAAAGCAAGGAAGGAACTTCAAGCCAGTCTATTTTGAGAGCAAGATGAAGAATGTAAACGAGTTCTTCTACACAGAAATGGAACAGTGGGTCTTTGCATTGGTTCTTGCTTGTCATAGGTTCAAAACCTATATGTTGCCCCAAAAGTTCTATGTGCTCACCACATCGAATCTTTTTCCTGATGTAGTACAACATTTGAAGCCTAGCAAGCGCATCCTAAACTGGACTTTGGAGCTTCAAGAGTACGAGTTTGAGTTTAAAGTGGATCATTCTGTTAAAGCTCACTTGGCGGACATAGTGGTGCATAAGGGAGGTGAGCTTCCATCTTATCCAAGGGTTGACAAGGATGATCATGAAGAGGAAGTAGATATTATAGATGTGTATACAATGATGTTTGATGGTGCATGCAAGAAAGTTCTTCAAAAGGCAAGTGGTGGGGTAGTCATTAAGAACCCAAAAGGCGATGTAATCTTCTCTAGAGCTTACGATCTTGATGAAGTTGAAAGCAACAAGGAGGCCGAGTATCTCACGCTTTTCCTTGGGTTGAAGCAGTGTGTTGAGTTTGGATTGAAAAGGGTCATTGCAAAAGGGGATGCATTGCTAGTCATGAATCAGTTGCTTGGTTTGTGGAATGTTAAGAAAGACAATTTGAAGAAGTGGTTCTATGGCAGCAATAAGCTTTTGCATGAGTTTGAGAAGATACAATTTAAGCATGTTCCTCGTGAGAAGAATAAAGAAGATGATGAGTTGGCTAGGGACAAGTTGGATACCTTGGTAGCTCCTTTAAAGGTCAAGGAAGCCTTGTATGCAGGAAGGGAATCATTGCAAGATGTAGAAGTATTTCTTGGTAAAGGGAAATGTCCAGAGGGCATGTCAAAGGTTTGGCATAAGAGAATAGTTGCAAAAGCAAGAAAGTACACATTGGTAGGTGAGGATCTCATGCTTTATGGCAAGGATAGAATTTTGAGAAAAGTGTCGTACAAAGAAGAGATAGGCTTGATTTTGGAGCACTTCCATGAAGAAATAGGCCATCAAGGCAAGGATCAGGTTGTCTTTTGTGTTTTGAGAGCAGGTTACTGTTGGCCCTCTATGATGAGAGATGCTTATTTTTGGTGCAATTCATGCCATGAATGCCAAGTGTTTGCAAACCGGAAGCTTTTGGTTGAGCCTCAAAAAGCTATAATTTCTTTTGATGCATTTGCAAACTATTTGACAAAATAGGTGGAGGCAAGAGCAGTAAAAGATGTCACAGCAGGAAGAATGACCTCTTTTTTATATGAACAGGTGTGTTGCAGGTTTGGATCTCCTATGGTTATCATTTTTTATCGTGGACCAGGGTTTAGGGGAAAACTTGTTGCTGCTCTCATGGAGAAATTGAAAACTCAGCATAGGCATTCTTCTCCTTACTACCCACAATGCAATGGGTTGGTTGAGAACTGCAATGGTCAAATTGTGAAGATGCTATCAAAGTATGCTAGAGAGCATCCTAAAGAGTGGTACTTGGACTTGGAAAAGTGTTTGTAGGCTTATAGAACTGCATATAGAGTTTCGACACAATTTACACCATATGAGCTTGTTTATGGAAAGGAAGCTCTTATGCCCATACAGGTGCAGTTGGATGCCTTGAATTTGTTGTGCAGAATGCAAGGTGAGCATAATGACAAGCTGCAGGAAAGAATTTTTCTCTAGAGTTGTTGCGAATGAATAGAGAGAAAGCCAATGATTATTATCTTCAACAAGCAGAGACAAGGATGGAGAAAATGAATAAGAGGCTGCCAGAGAAAGAGATCAAAGAGGGAGATCTGGTGATGAAGTATGATTCTCGCTTGGATTTTACTTTTCAAAAGAAGTTGAGGGACAAATGGTTGGGTCCATACAGAGTGAAGAATGTATTTCCTAATGGCACATATGAGTTGGAAAAATTATCTGGTGAACGGTTGCACTATAGAATAAATGGGTATTGATTGAAGAAATATTTTGCAAGGGATGCGGTTCCAAATGCAAATAGTCTCTTGGTTGAGCATAAATGCTCTACCTAGAGGGTGGGCAATGATGATAGACCACTTTTGGCGTGTACAAAGTAGCGTTTATATGCATGGTCATATGTACAAAAAGATGTAAATACATGCATTTGGGAGCTTTGCAAGGTGGTTTCAAGTTTGAAAAAAGATGCAATGTGTACACATTGTGAATAGACAGGTTCGCGTGCTAGCAATCGGACACATGTACATGCCCGAATAGGGTATCGGGGCCATGGATATGGTTCTAGGTGGATTATTTTGGCTCTATATAATGTGTTTGATCTTTCTAGAATGTAAATAATGCAAGTTAAAAAATCTCACTCAAGAAGTTTGTGACATGCGATAACTGTCTATTTGCGGTACCTGATCTGCGGTGATGCGTGCACCACCCTAGAAGTGGTCAAAAATGGAATGTGAGGATGTGGAAAATTGATTTGGGTATCAAGGATAAAGCATACAAAATTTGGTGAATTTTGGAGTCCGTCTGGGGTTTTTCCTGCGAAAAATGCATGCCAGGGGTCAAAACTGGCCAAAACTAGGCCAAAAAAGGTCAAAAAATGGTCAAAAAAGATGTGAAAAGGCTTCAAATTTTGAAATCACTCATGGTTCCATGATGGTTCAGGCTGAGGGAGAACTTTTAAGATCAATATCAACACTTTCACCTCTCTGTGTGTGGGAGGAATCAGGCTTCCTACAGGTGGTCTAATGCAGTCCCGTCCCGTTTGCGTCCTATTTTCGAGTGTGTGGGGGAGTGAATGAGAGATTTATCTCTTCAATTTTGCACTTGGAGAGTCTATGGAAGTTCTGAGGTTTCCATGGATGTGTGTGTGCAAGGAATTGAGGGAAGAAGGTGCGGCTTTCTGCAAGACTATGTGACCTTGTATCGGTGCCATTAGGGTTGGAGCTACTCCAAAGAGTCCAACAGAGTGGAATTTGGTGAAGCTTTTGCAATGGTTTGAGAGTGTCATTTTGTGGCTGGAGTTTTGGGTTTTTGAATTTTTTTCTTGTATATTTTGGTCACCATCAAGCGTGATTTCAAGTGTTGATCACCTCGACTCACCTTGTAGTGTCTTCGAGCAAGCAAGGGCTTGTAGGTCGAGGCGTTTGGAGTTTGAATTGAGCTTGTTGGTAGAATTTTCAGGGAGATTTTGAGTGGTGGTGAGTGAGCTGAGGATTTGAAATTCCTTATGTTGTGTTGAGTTGTCTGGGTGTGTGAGTGTGCGCACGACATCTTTTGCTCCATCAACGTTTTCAATCAAAAGAATCAAAATGTAAGAGCTTTAATATTTTCGAGTCCATTTGCGTTAAGCTTCTTGTTAGGAATCTTTGATTTAGTTTTTATGTATCATATACAGTTTGGTTTTCATGAAAGAACTTAAATCAAGAGTTAATTATATTGAAATTATATTGTATTCAATTAGATTTACATATTGATATGTGTTGAGTTTCTTGTTGCATGATTCTTGGATTTGGTTTTCATGGATCATATACAATTTGATTTGTGTAAAGAAAATTAGATCAAAAGTTAAGCAAATTGAATTTACATTGTCTTCAATTTGATTTTTATATTGAAAGAAGTCGATAGATTAATTGGTCTCCATCTTTACTCTTTATGTGTATCACATATTTTTGATGCATGTGTATCGAGTTACATCAATGCTATATCACTTTAGAACTTTTTATTTTTATTTCTTTTCCAATTACGTATGATATATGATAAAGATCAAATCATGGTTTTCTTTTGTTGAGTTTATTAAGAGTTTTACAATGCTATTGTAGAGAAATTCATATTCATCATGTCATATTTCACATAGAGACTTTGTATGTGATGATTTACAAAAGCAATTTGTAGTCATTGTAGATATTCATGAAGGGTTGTGTCTTTGACAGTTCATAAAGAGTTATGATTGCAAATATTGAAGAACTACAATTTTGGTCATTTTTGTTATATTCAAAGATTAATGTTAAAGAATTATGTTTGGACAATTCTTTTTACTCTTTCCTTCTGGATGATAAAGTGTTATGTTTCAATGATTTATTTAGCTACATCTCAAATACTTACAATTTTGATGATTCATTTTATAATCTTCATTCAATATTGATTCTTATGCTTTGATAGTTTATATATATATATATTCTCTATGAATGTCAATGGTTATGATTCTGATAGTTTATCAAAGAGTTATATTTTGATGATTTATTTTCTCTTTTGATTCTAGATATCAAAGAGTTACAATTTTGATGATTTGATTATCATCAAATCAACTCATACCAAATCATTATGATTTATTGATTCATGTCAATTCTTTACATATGGAGGTTGAAGAGTTACAATTTTGATGATTTATCAAAGAGATACATTTTAAAAATTTATTTTTAACTACAAACATCAAAGATTTGTGATTTTTACTCATGATTAGTTTTTAACCATTTATTATTACGATTGTGATTATAGAGTTATTCCATGATGCCATGATATATTTTCATGATGATAAGAAGTCGTTAATATTGATTGTTTGTTACTCAGATGATTATTTCTTTATAATGTTGCTCCATAATGTCATGATACATTTTAATGAGAATTACAAATCATTTGTACTGATTGTTTCTCATTGGGATGATTATTCTTTCAAGGAGTTGTTTTATGATACTATGATATGTTTTCATGATTAAAAATTGTTTATACTGATCATTTATTATTGAGATGATTAATATTATTCCATGGAGTTATCTGATGAAACTATGATGCATTTTTATAATGATTAGAAGTTGTTCGTACTAATCGTTCATTATTGAGATGGTTATTATTCCATGGAGTTGTTCCATGATGATTAAAAGTCATTCGTATTGACCGTTAATTTTATTGAGATGATTATTTCTTTATAGATTTGTTCCACAATCCATGCTTTATTTTCATGATGACTACAAATCGTTCTTCCATGGAGTTGTTCCATGATGTGATGTGTTTCCATGATGATTAGAAGTCATTTGTACTGATCATTTATTGCAAATGATGATTATTCTTTCATATAGTTGTTTCATGATCTATCATAAAATATTTTCATGATTAGAATTTTTTTTACTGATTGTTCATTATTAAGATGGTTATTCTTTCGTGGAGTTATTCCATGATGCCATGATACGTTTTCATGATGATTACAAATCATCCATACTAATTGTTTCTCATTGAGATTATCATTCATCCATGGAATTGTTCAATGATATCATGATACATTTTCATGATAGCTAGAAGATGTTCATATTGATTGTTTGTTATTGAGATGATTATTCTTTTATAAAGTTGTTATGATAATACCATGATGTGCTTTCATGATTGTTTGTTACAGAGATTATTATTATTTAATGAAGTTGTTTCATGATAAGCCATGATGTGTTTTTCTAATGATTACAAGTCTTTTCTATTGATCATTTGTTATTGAAATGAACATTCCTTCTTTCATGGAGTTGTTCCATGATGTCATGATGCGTTTTCATGGTCATTTATATTAATCGTTTCTTATTGTGATTTTTTCTTTCATAGTGTTTTTTAATGAGATAAGTCAATATAATTGAGATGATTTTTTGTTAGACAGAATCATTTCATAATATCATGATATTGTTCCATTATGATTCAATATTATGATTGAAAGAGTAATTGTTTCATGGACTGGAGTTGATTCATTATGCCATGTTTTTGTATTATGTTCATTCATAATGATTGAAACGATTTTTTGATGATGTCATGATATTGTTTCATTATCTCGTTTCATGATATTTTATTAATTTTGAGATATTTATTATTTCATGGATGTAGTCTATGACGCCATGAAGTTGGATTTTATCTATGATGTCTTGATGTTATTCTATGATGACTTGATATCATCCAAATAGTTTTTATTTCCATATATATATTTCATAATAATTTCTTAGTTCCATAATGATTTCTTATTATCAAAATCATTTTTATTCCATGGTGTTGTGCAATGGTGCCATGATGTTAATCCATGATGATTTTTTATGATTTAAATAGTTATTGCTATATGGAGTTCTTTCATTATATCATGATGCCATTTTATATTGATTCAGAATGATTTAGATGCTTATTGCATGATATTTTCATGGCATAGTTTTATGATATATATTTATAATGACTAAAAGAGTGATTACATGGTGATTTTCCCATGATAATTTGTTATGATTGAAATGATTATTATTATATGGAATTGCTTCATTATGCCATGATATTATTTCATATTGTTGTAATGACTGAGGTGATGGTTTCATAATGTCATTATATTATTTCATCATCTTATTTTATGATATTTTATTATATTTGAGATATTTATTTCTTCATGGATTTTCTCCATGATTCCATAAAAATATTCCATGATGATTCATTTATCATCGACAAGATCTTTATTTCATGTTATTAATTTATGATAATTTGTTATGATGGTGTTGTTCCATGATGCTATGGTGTTATTCATGATGATTCGTTATGATGTCATGGATTTTATTCTATCTAACTATTTTATGATACCATGGTATTGTTTCATGATATATTGTATTTAAGATATTTATTATTTCATGGATGTGTTTCATGATGATTTATTATTTTCTATTTTTATATTATGTTGGATAGAGTTTATACAAATAAGAGATCCCCACGGTCAAATTTGTGTACCAGTTTTGTGTATATGTGCACATATTACATGTATTTTATGTTAAGAAGATTGTATAATATATACATGAGTTTATTCTTGATTTAATATGGTTTGTGTGAATCCATTTTGAGGTGTTCCAAATCGTCTTCAATAACATTATATTTGTGTATTTCTCTAGCATTGATATGGTATCTATCTTGTGATTTTTGATTTTGTGATATTGACATATTATACACAACTCAAAGACAAAGTGAAGTATCTCAGAGATGGTATACATTCATCGAAGCTAAAGATGTTCCAAAGCATGCTTTGAAATATCTAAAAAGTACTTTAAATCATTTCATTGAGACTTTGGGGCCATCATTGTATATAACAAGAGTGAGGTAGCTACTTGTAAACCATTTTTATAAATTGAACAATATATTAATATAATGATGGGTATATATAGGGTTGTGGGTTTTTCCCTTGAGTCCCAAAGGGTTTTTTCATCCACGCCTAGAGACCCTTGTTTGAGTAGGACTGTTGAGTTTATATGTGAAGCTACTCTAAAGATAGCTTTGGGTCCCCTCTATATATATACCATCTTGTGTGTGTATTCTACACACTTTGGAATTGGGTTCTTCTCTTCCTAATGTCTTCTCAACACATACCATCTGCTATTGTTGGACATGCTTGCCTACATCAAACTTTTTAGTTGAAACGAGTGTTTGACCACATTGCATTAGGTCCATCAACATTTCCAAAGAATATTGGGGATCATTTACACTAGGAAAGCACTTATGGAGCTACATCCAAGGTAATAACTCCCCGTTAATATATGTACATGGCAACAACCATTCCCAGACATGGCACACTATGCACGTAATTGCAATTATTCCCATTGATCCAAAAGGAATAGGAAGTGAGTTTTTAAGACATTTTCACATTATATGCATGCCACACCATGACCTCCACCCCCACTGAACTTTCACATTATCTGGCATATGCCACTATAACAATATCACTTTTCATGTTCAGAGATTGCATCTTCATTTTTACGATGGCATCATATAGATCAATTTTTCTAAAAGTAGGTAAGCATATAGGCATCGCTATCAACATCAGTTCAGGTGCTCGTACTTTACCACAAATATTTAGACGCTTATTACAATGTTTATTCTAGCGCATATACCGATGCTAAAAATACCATTTTCTATACCAATGATATGGTTTCAACATCCATGCAGTCTCTTTTTCTTCTTCAAAGGCTTCAAACTCCTTAGACATCTCTACAGAACATAGTTCAACATTCTTGTTTTGACTTGACTCACTGGAATCCATTATACTCCTAAACTCGTCCATAGTATCTACAAAAGAAATATGTTCAAAGATACTTGAAATACACTCATTATCTTCTAGAAAAATATTATCCTTCAAACTTGTATATTATGCACACATTTAAATTCACTTCTTTCAATATCCTCAATCTTTGTAAAACACACTGATCCATGCTTTGAAACTTGTATATTATGCACACACTGAAATTGGCTTCTTTCAATATCCTCAATCTTTGTAACACAGACTGATCCATGCTTTGATAACCCTAGAAAACCTATAGAGAGAGCATATTTCCCTTTTGTATTGAGAAAACACCTTTTGCTTTTCGTACCATCGCAATCTCACTTTACAATGGTACCTCTCCAAAATCCCTCATCTCCTTGCAATCCTTGAATTCTTTGCTTACCTATGGTAGTGGATGATCCCTAAGACTCTCATGATTCCTCTCATGATATACATAGATAGGGGAAAATTGGATATCTTGCTTTCCATCTCTACTCATTATCCTTACATAAGCTGAGCCATCATCCATGACCTTTGTATCCATTTGAGAAGTTGTGATATATGGCTATCCAAGGATAAGAGGATAAGTTGACATATGCTGCATAAAGCAATTTTTTTGATCTTTTACATTCCCTATTGTCACCTTCACATTTGCACAAGCTCCATAGATATCACCATGTAAGTTATTTTCTTCTCTAAGCATTCAAACTTGGTATATATCTATTGGCCACCTGACCTTCATGTAGAGGATTTTGGACAATAGATTGATTTCATAGCCATGATCTACCAATGCAACATATGGCTCCTCAAGGTCACCCATCTTCACTAAGGTCTACATTTTAGCTCTTGACCAATGGCTTTTGTACTTGTGCCTTTAATGAGTGGCATCATATTCATCATCATCATCCACAAGTAGAACATGCTTTGATTTTCTAGAAGACTGAAACCACCCAACCACACTATCATCTTCACATTGTCCTTGAACATGTATCCCTTGTGTGTTTAATGTCTCTTCTTCACCCTGTAATTGTGAAAAAAATGATTTCATTAGAGTTTTTTTTTTCTCTTGATGATGTCAATGATCTCCTTGTGGAGATCATGCTTAGCTACACCAAGGATTTCAACCAATGTAAACTCAACCTGCTATTAAAGATCCTTCTTCCTACACCTTCTTCAATTTTGTAGCAGCTTCTATATTGGATTGTAATTTGTAAGCAAGACCCTTTTCTTTAAGCTTTTCTTTCTCCTTCTTCTTTTTTGTTGATGCTTCCTCCATAGGCACTTTAGGTAGAGAAGACACTTGTGACTCGGTGAGGCCTCTTGAGAAGGTATCAAATCCTTTCTTCGTTCACTTCTTGTAGTCTCCTTTGAAGTTCCTTGATTCCCATTATCATGCCTATGATTTTATTCTACAATTGCTTCATTATTTTGTCTTTTTTCTCTTTTGAAGAAGAAAAACACTCAAAACTCCAATCATAGAAGCTCTAATATCAAATGAACACAAGATCAACACAAAATTGAATTCTTTTTCACTAAATTAGGTAGCCTTGGACCCAATAGCACAAGTATATTGCCAATTTACCAAGTGAAAAACCATAGAGTATTCCTTTGATTCACCATCCACACATAGCCATGGAGGCTAACACTAGGTTGGTAACCTAAGATGACAGAAAGGTTTCCTTTCAGGGTTTTTAAAAAAACCTCTAAACTAATTCAAGATCCATTCTTTTTTTAAAATACTTTCTTGTGCTTGAATTTAAGATACCACTACTTATGGGCAAAATTAGTAACTTTGAAAATTTTGCATTATTTGGTCATGGTAGTGACTCCAAACTTGATGTACAATAGCCTTTCACTCAAACATTAACTTTTTGCAATCAATTGCACACTAAGAAGGTCGAGGATGTTCTAGATCAAATCATAATTTTTCCCATAAACGAGTTAGTGATTATACCATGTCGTTCTTTTAGCCTCACCATTTTTGTTCTAGGACATCATTTCAAACAAAATGCATTTTTTCCATTTTGTTGACATCTCATCAAAGATTATATAGCCACACTCATTGGTGCTGCTAAGTGCATCTTCTATTATGGATGTCCCAAAATTCAAAGAAGAATAGTTTCATTTTATGAAACCCACATGTATGCATATAATCAAAATTTCCGTTGGAGTTTATTGAAGTCACAAAAAACATCATGAAAGTGTAAAATTTGGCAAAAAATTAGGATTAGAAAATTCTTGGGTCATAACCTTCACAATAGGCATTTGATTCTCATTAGAAGCATGAAAACATGTTGAGAACTACTAATACTAATTCTCTAGCACTATAGATCTCACAAAAGCTTTCATGTATGTAGGTGCAATTCTTTTAAAAAAGGCCAAAAATAATGCAAGCTTTTTACAAAGTTTAGGTTGAGAAATGCTTTGTAAAAATAAGGTTAAAGATGGAATTAGTAGCCCATAAAAATATCAAGTTTTTTTAGCTCATAAGAGAGATTTGTGGATATATAACACTAAAAGTATTATTTTGAAACCTCTCAAAAATACAAGGTAATTGGTCACTTAGCAGGAGAAAAACTATCTCAAGACGTATAGGTATCCCATTACCAATCTAGTGTTAAGGATTTCTACACTCCTCCAAAACAAAATGTAATTGGTCACTTAGCAGGACAAAAACTATCTCAAGACATATAAATATCCCATGACCAATCTAGTGTTAAGGATTTCTACACACACTTTAATTGACCGTTTTGAGGATATTAAATTCTAATTAGGAGCCTCACATGCTTGAAAACAAGAGGGAAGGAGGGTGGGACTATAGTAGACGACCATAAAGAACTCATGTGTATGATCAATTAGTATACTAAAAAAGGCTATTATTGTTTATATAAGCTCACCCCCAGCTTTGGCAAGGAATAAACCCTCGTTGACATGGAATTTTGAGCCATTTTTGACCAATTTCTAGCCATTTTTGTGCATTTTTTGCCAACATTTGGTCAATTATAACCCAAAAGTGTACCTTGACCTTAAAAATGCCAAATGAGATCGAAAAAAGCCCCAAAATTGTGGAAAATTTTCACCACAAAGCCCAATTTTCATTTTGAATTTTTGTTTTATGAAACCTAGACATGTTTTTCACAATCACATTTTCCACTTGCTATTTTTGGACATTTTGCATGCATCAGCCTTTTCTATATGAGATTAATGCTCAACCACGTTGCATTAGGTGCATCAAAATCTCCAAAGAATATTAGGGATCATTTAAATTAGAAAAGCACGTATGGAATAAATTTATGGCTTGATTTAAAAGCCTAATTATGTAAAAAATATTGGTAAGTTTTATGTGCAATTGAGATTGTCGATGTGTGGGCACTGTCTTAATTGTTATAGCAAGTAGTAATTTGTGTGCAAGAAGTAGTTTATGGTTAATGACTGTAAAACGACACCAAAATGCTATCATTTCATTGTGTTTGTGCACTAACTAGATGGTTTTGTGCCTAAATGTGCTTGTGTGTGCTTACATACTTAGACTAATTGTGACTGGAAAATTGATGTGTAAATGGTTGCATTTTGATGTTCAATTAGTGTTCAATGAGTGCACGTGAAAAAATATGGTTAATTTGGTCACTTTGATCATGCTTAAGCTTGGGTCAATATTGAGCCCAAAATGAAGGAAAAAATCTAATTGTGCTTGATTTTCTTTTCATTTGACAAATATGATGACTGGATGCAAAATCTTGACGTGTTTAGTGATGAAAATTGATTTTTTTAAAATAAACTTTTAGCAACTATTTGCTATTTAATTTCTATAGATTTTAATCAATTTTCTTTCAACCATGACACAATAGTGCAACTGCATTGAAGTCTGCATCATAAGTCCGTGAGTGCTCACAAAATTTCTAGCTATTTTTGGGCTTTTGACTAATGTTGCAATAAATTTATTTTGTAAATCAAGACTTTATGGATATTTAAAACGAATTAAATTAAAAAAAATATCCACACATCCCCATTCACACTATTCACGACACACCCATCCAGTCTCTCTTTATGCTTGTTAATTTTTTATTGTTGAAAGAACTTTCCACAACCATCCAGTCTCTCTTTCTCTATTTTTTCTCCTTTTCTTTGTGGCTATTTTCTCTTGAATTTTATATTTATTTTGTATTTTCTTTTTTTCTCTTTTTCATATTTCTTATTTTATTTTTGTGATTTGGTATTTTTTTAAGAAAAATAAAAAAAAGTCTTCCTAAAAAAGTTACTTTAAAATAATAAATAATTAAATAAAGAAACAAAAGCAAAAAAAAAAGAACATATCAAAATATAAGAAAACAAAGACAAGAACATCCCAAAAAGAAAATTAAATAAAAACCAAAAGAAGCTACCAAATGGCTTTGGCAAAAGGTCTTGCTTTCTTTGCAATGTTTACAAGAATTCATAATAACTTTGTGTTAACAACTACCTTGTGTTAAGAGTTTTACTAGTCCACAAAATAAAATAGTTCATTGCTAGTGGGAGATCTGCGATGGTCGCCAAGGTAGGTGATGGTGGAGAGATTATAAGAAATAGAACAACGGCAACAAAAATGCAACGGGAAAACATGTAGAGATATTATCATTGTCTATGGAGTTAGTGGGATACATAAGTAGGTCCCTCTAGGCTAGTGGGCAATCTTGAACGAAATGTATACAAAATAAATGATCTTGTATGCACCTTTGACAATTGAAAATTAAAATACATTCTCAAGTACATTAGTGTAGGCCTTGTTTTTCATTCTTTAGAATCTAATTAAAATGGTCAAGAGCTTGAAACAAACCCTCCCATAGCCATTGTAGACTCCCATGGTCATGTGAATGTACTCAAAGAAATTGCATCCTTGCATCATATGTCATTGAGAGGTTACTTGCCTCACCATTAGCTTCCTCACCATTATCATGCTAGACATATTTTGCAAGAAATGGTTTTGAAAGACCGCATCCTTCCACAATCTATTATGTTCTCCACACAGCAAGACACCATAAAGATGTGAGCATAGATGATTGCATGTAGAGAGGCCCTCACTTGCTCTCAATGAAAAGAGCCTAAAACTTTGCATCCATTCTTGGTGCTAAACATATCCTCTCAGGAGGACTTTGCTTGTCTATGTTGATATGTTGCATAATGTACACATCTTCAAGATGCAAGAAAGTGATTGCATCTTGGAGACTAGCTCTCCCTTTGTTAGTGCTTTGGTGAGTCATATTCTTGGTTTTTGTCTAGATATAGGGAGTGAGGGCTTCCTTGTGGTTGTGGCTAACCTCATGAGGCCATTGTCTCCAACATGTGTCTTGGGCATGTCCAAGTTAGCGTATCCTATTTTAGGGTATTTTTTGCATTTGAAGAGTTGCAAGTTATTACTATGTGGATTCAGGTAATAGTCACATCAAGGGGAGCTGTACGTGTTTTGCTTCAAATATTTTGTGAAGGATTTTCTCACATTTTCATTTTTCAGGCAAGGAAGAGGAGAGACACCTGCGTTTTCTATGGCGGATTTTTTGATAGTACATGGGAGGCTGTATACCTACATTCTTACATAGGATGCGATCTAAGACTGTGTTTGCAATCCTGGGTTATCTCCCTTCTACTGGCACACTCCCATCTTCTGGTGCACTCCTTGTTCTTTTACATTTGCGCATTGATCGAGTTCTCCTTCACATTTTTTGGAAAGGATTGGTTCATATTTGTGTGCTAATTCCATTCATTCCCTACTTGGCACGTATTTATTTATAGATTTCTTGAATGCTCAAAGTGAATACAGATTGGATGGACGAACATAAATGGCCATAGCTCATAAAGAGAACTTTAATAATATAATATACATGAATGTGATGTATTTTTTCATAGCCCATAGCTTGGTCCTAGATTTTCTACCTGGCAGCTGTAGAAACTAACAATATATTAGTTTCCATTACATTACTGCTCTAAGCATCCAACCATGGTCTATATCTATTGGCCACTTGCCCTTCATGTAGATGCTTTTGGAAAATAGATTGATTTTAGAGACATGATCTATCAATGCAACATATGGATTCTCAAGGTCACGCACCTTCACCAAGGTCTCCATTCTAGCTCTAACCCAATGGCTTTTAGAGTAGTGCCTTTGATGAGTGGCTTCATCTTCATCATCATCATCCATAAGTGCTTTACTTTTCTCAAAGACTGAAACCACCCAACCACACTATCATCTTCACATTTTCCTTGAAAGGATATTAAACCCTATTTAGGAGCCTTACATGCTAAAAAACAAGAGCGAAGGAGGGCGGGATTTCTGTAGACGACCATAAAAGAACCCCAGTGTATGATTAGTTAGTATACTAAAATGGCACGTTATTTTTTATATAAACTCACCCCTAGCTTTGGCAAGGATGGAACCCTCATTGACATGGCCTTTTTGTGCATTTTTTTGCCAAGATTTGATCATTTTCAACCCAAAAGTGCATGTTCTTGACCTTAAAAATACCAAATGAGATGGGAAAAACCCCTAAATTTGAGGAAATTTTTCACAAAGCCAAGTTTTCATTTTGAATTTTTGTTTTATGAATCTTGGATACATTTTTCAAAATCACATATTCCACTTGCTATTTTTGGACACTTTTGTCGGCATCAACGTGTCTATATGAGATGAGTGCTCAACTAGGTTGGCATTGGGTCCATAAAAATTTCCAAAGAATATTAGGGATCATTTAAACTAGAAAATCACTTATGAAGGAAATTTATGGCCCGATTTAGAAGCGTAATATGTAAGAAATACTGGTAAGTTTTATATGCAATTAAGATTGTTGATGTGTGGGCAGTGTCTTAATTGTGATAGCAAGTAGTAATTTGTGTCCAAGAAGTGGTTTATGGTTATTGATTGTGAAATCATGCCAAAATTCTATCAAAAGTTTGTTTTAATTGTGTATGCACACTAACTAGATGGTTTTGTGCCTAAATGCATTTGTGTGTGCGTACTAACTAACTAGATGGTTTTGTGCCTAAATGCGTTTGTGTGTGCGTACATAATTATAGCAATTGTCACTAGAAAATTGATGTGTAAATGGTAACTTGCATTTTGATGTTCAAGTACACATGCAAAAATATGATTAACTTGGTCACACTGATCACACTTAAGCTTGGGTCGATATTGAGCTCCAAACAAAGAAAAAAAGGATCTAACTGTGCTTCATTTTCTTTTCATTTGAAAAATATGATGATTTGATGTAAAATCTTGACGTGTTTAGTGATACAATTTGAGGGATTTCTAATAAACTTTTAGAAACTATTTTCTATTTAATTGCTACAGATTTCAATTAGTTTTCTTTTAACCACCACACAAGAGTGCAAGTGCATTGGAGTGTGCATCACAAGTCGCTAAGTGTTCACAAAATTTCTAGTTATTAATTGCTACAAATTTCAATTAATTTTCTTTTAACCACCACACAAGAGTGCAAGTGCATTGAAGTGTGCATCACAAGTCGCTGAGTGTTTACATAATTTCTAGTTACTTTTGGGCTTTTGACTAGTGTTGCGGAAAATTTATTTTGTAAATCAAGACTTTATGGATATTTAAAACAAACTAAATAAAGCAATTTATCCACACATCCCCATTCACAGTCTTCACGACACATATACTCAACCCATTTTTTATTTTTTTTTAAATCAATTTCTTTATATATTTGGAGCTTATTTCTTGCAATTTGAAGTCTCTCTTTCTCTATTTTTTCTCTTTTTCTTCATTTTGGTGGCTATTTTTTCTTGAATTTTATATTTATTTTGTAATTTTCTTTCATATTTCTTATTTTCTTTTTTCTATTTTGGTTTTTTTAAAGAAAAATGGAAAAATTCTTCCTAGAAATCAAACTTCCTACTTGAAAATATTAATTAGTTAATTAAATAAACAAAAGAACAAAAAATAAAAAGAATATATCAAAATATAAGAAAACAAAGACAAGAACATCCCAGAAACAAAAGAACAAAAACAAGATACCAAATGGCTTTGGCAAAAGGTCTTTCTTTCTTTGCAATGTTTTCAAGAATTCATAATAACTTTGTATTAACACCTACCTTGTGTTAAGAGTTTTACTAGTCCACAAAATAAAATAGCACATTGCTAGTGGGAAATCTGCGACGGTATCCAAGATAGTTGATGGTGAAGAGATTAGGAGAAATAGAACCATGGTAACAAAAGTGAGACGGGAAAACGTGGAGAGATATTATTTATTGTCTATGGAGTGAGTGAGATACATAAGTAGGTCCCTCTAGGCCACTGGGTGATCTTGAACAAGATGTATACAAAATGAATGATCTTGTATGCAACTTTGACAACTGAAAAGAAAAATGCATTCTCAAGTAGATTACTGTAGGCCTTGTTTTTCATCACTTAGAATCTAATGAAAGATGGAAACAAACCCTCCCATAGCCATTGTAGACTCCCATGAAAAGAAAAATGCATTCTCAAGTAGATTAGTGTAGGCCTTGTTTTTCATCGCTTAGAATCTAATGAAAATGGTCAAGAGCTGTAAAAAAACCTTCCCATAGCCATTGTAGACTTCCATGGTCATGTAAATGTACTCAAAGAAATTGCATCCTTGCATCATATGTCATTGAGAGGATACCTTAGTCCAATTTGTGGAAGTTATAGGACAGTAAGAGTTTTGGACTTTAAAGATGTTGTCCCATTTTCGCTGTGAGATAGGACTAGGTCTTCTTCTAGGGCTATAGACCCAAGCCATTATCAATGGTAAAGGTCTATTCCTTGGAATTTTCTTGTTTAGAGACTTTGACTTTTATTAGGCCTAAAGACATGTCAAGGACGGGCTGGGGACCTCAGATTCTTGCATCAACCTGTCTAGATGAGACGAGTGCTCAGCCACATTGCATTGGGTCCATCAAAATTTCCAAAGAATATTAGGGATCATTTAAACTAGAAAATCACCTATGAAAGCAATTTATGGCCTGATTTAGAAGCCTACTTATGTAAGAAATATTGCTAAGTTTTATATGCAATTGAAATTGTTGATGTGTGGGTATTGTCTTAATTGTGATAACAAGTAGTAATTTGTGTCCAAGAAGCTGTTTATGGTTAATGATTGTGAAATCATGCCAAAATGCTATCAAATTTTTGTTTGCATTGTGTATTCACACTAGATGGTTTTGTGCCTAAATGTGTTTGGGTGGGCGTACATAATTAGACCAATTATCACTAGAAAATTGATGTGTAAATGATTGCATTTTGATGTTCAATTAGTGGTGAACAAGTACATGTGCAAAAATATGGTTAATTTGGTCACACTAATCACACTTAAGCAGCTTGGGTCGATATTGAGCTTAAAATGAAGGAAAAACGGATCTACTTGTGCTTGATTTTCTTTTCATTTGAAAAATATGATGATTTGATGTAAAATCTTAAGGTGTTTAGTGATACAAATTGAGGGTTTGTTAATAAACTTTTAGCAACTATTTTCTATTTAATTGCTACAAATTTCAATTAATTTTCTTTTAACCACCACACAAGAGTGCAAGTGCATTGGAGTGTGCATCACAAGTCGCTAAGTGTTCACAAAATTTCTAGCTATTTTTGGGCTTTTGACTAGTGTCGTGGAAAATCTATTTTGTAAATCAAGACTTTATGGATATTTAAAACAAAGTAAATAAAGAAATTTATCCACACATCCCCATTCACAGTGTTCATGACACATATACTCAACCCATTTTATCCTTTTTTTATTTTTCTTCAATTTGTTTATCTTTTTGGAGCTTATTTCTTGCATTTTGAATTCACTCTTTCTCTATTTTTTCTCATTTACTTTATTTTTGTGGCTATTTTTTCTTGCATTTTATATTTATTTTATAAAGTTTTTATATTTCACATGTTATTTTTGTGATTCCGGTATCTTTAAAAAGAAAAATGGAAAAACTTCCTCCTAAAAAACAAATTTCTCCAGAAACAAAAAAACAAAAACAAGATACCAAACTGCTTTGGCAAAAGGTTTTCTTTCTTTGCAATGTTTTCAAGAATTCATATAAATAACTTTGTATTAAACGTCTACCTTGTGTTAAGAGTTTTACTAGTCCAAAAAATAAAATAGTGCATTGCTAGTGGGAGATTTGCGATGGTATCCAAGGTAGGTGATGGTGGAGAGATTAGGAGAAATAGAATGATGGCAGCAAAAGTGAGATGGGAAAATGTGGGATATATTATTTATTGTCCATGGAGTTAGTTGGATACATACGTAGGTCCCTCTAGGCTTGCGGCGGGCGATCTTGAACGAGATGTATGTAGCTTTGACAATTGAAAAGAAAAATGCAGTCTCAATTAGATTAGTGTAGGCCTTGTTTTTCATCGCTTAGAATCTAATGAAAATGGTCAAGAGCTAGAAACAAACCCTCCCATAGCTGTTGTATATTGCTCGCGTAAATGTACTCAAAGAAATCGCATCCTTGCATCATATGTCATTGAGAGGTTGCTTGCCTCAAGACCGCATCCGTTCACAATCTATTATGTTCTCCAAAAAGCAAGACACCATAAAGATGTGTGCATAGATGATTGCATGTAGAGAGAAGCCCTCACTTGCTCTCGATGAAAAGAGCCTAGAACTTTGCGTCCATTCTTGGCACTAAACATATCTTCTCCGGAGTACTTTGCCTATCGATGTTGACATCTTGCATAATGTACACATCTTCAAGATGCAAGAAAGTGGTTGCATCTCGGAGACTAGACCTCCCTTTGTTAGAGCTTTGGTGAATCTTCTTCTTGGTTTTTTTCTAGATATAGGGAGTGAGGGCTTCATTGTGGTTGTGGCTAACCTCATGGGGCCATTGTCTCCAACATGGGTCTTGGGCATGTCCAAGTTTCCTAGGGAATCCTGTTGAGATGTCGAGCTCTACATCTTGAGCTGGCATCCACTACGGGTCTTGGCCGCTTACTGCATTTACTCACTGGCATGTTAGGTGACCGACACGGAGGATCTCTGCCAGTGATTATACAGCTGGACTACATTTATAGTGCCAACCTAGTACGCTTCTAGCGAGTTCACACTTAGTGACCGCATGTATATATGTGCTACTTTTCAGCTTTAGCACTTAGTCATTTTGTACTCTCTTTTCTGTGAAGAAGAAGAAGAAGCTTTCCATCTATGTGTGCTTTGTGCTTGTCTTGTGTAGCTCTCTTGCATCCTCATTCTTTACATGGTATCAGAGCCTGGTGAAGGCAAGAGAGGCTAAGAGAGCAAGAGCATCACAATCCCTTCGTTCGCAATCCACGGCCGTTCGTTCGCACAAGTTTCTGAACAGGTCTCCAAAGTGCAGTATACAGAGATTTACTGTACAAGTACAGTGGTTGTATGTACGCTTGATTGTGGACACTCGTTGAGTGTAGAAAGCGTTATAGGTACCACGATAGCAGGTTCAGCAGATTTGCAGGTTTTTGAAGGTTGCAGCTTTTTTGTCTTAGTGCTTCAAGATGTCTGACGGTTTCAGGCAGATTGTTACTGAGACGCTTGAGAAAAATAACTACCCTGCATGGAAGTTCAGAATAAAAAATTTCCTAAAAGGAAAAGGTTGTTGGGACTATGTAGAAGGAGACAATGAAAAGGAACGAGAGATTCCCGAGGCAAATGCTACAGCAGAACAAAGGAAAGCTTTGAGGGACTGGCAACAAGGCCAGAGAAAAGTGATGTATTGGCTTTCTATGAGCATCACAGATGGCATGATGGGCTATCTACAGGATGCTGAAACCCTCGCCATTGCATGGAGAAACTTAGGCAGAGTTTTCGAGGTGAACACCAAGGCCAGGAAGCTTCAACTAAAGTCGGAGCTAAATCAGGTTAAGAGGAACAACCTCTCAATCAATGATTATTCCTTGAAGATCAAGAGTATCATTGAGGCTCTTGGATCTATTAAAGTCTCAGTGGAAGACGATGACATTGTCCATGCATGCTTGGATGGTCTAGGAGATGAGTATGCACATTTTAGGTCTTCCATGAAGACAAGAGACGACATCCCCGTGTTCCAAGATTTGATTTCTATGCTTATTCTTGATGAACAGGCCTTCTATTCTAACTCCAACAGAGGTAGAGGTAGAGGTCGTGGTCGAGGCCCAAGGGGTTGCAGGGGCCAATTTCTGGAAGGTCAATCAAATCACAACAATACAGGTGGCAGGGGAAACCAGTCTCAAGGCAGGGGAAGTCAAAGAGGTCGTGGTGCAGGATCAAGCAGGCAGCAACATACTCCAGATAGCAGAGAATATTGGACTTGTGGTGAAAGAGGTCACATGTCACGTGACTGTCCAAAGGGAAAAGCAAGTGGAAAGAGAGAACAGGGCAACTATGAATCTACTAGAAGAGATGCAGATGACAGCAAAAACGAGCGTATGTTTGTTATGCAGCATGTAATGAATACAATGGCTGCAGATAATTCCACCCAAGATGATGTTTGGTATGTGGATTCAGGTGCCTCTAATCACATGACATCTCGTGGAGAGTGGTTTAGAGATATGCGCAAACCAGATGTGTCAGGCTATGTGTAGACAGGAGATGACACAGCTCACCCCATTGCTCATGTAGGGGACATACCTCTAAATACGAAGAGTGGGAAATCAAAGTACTTAGCAGATGTACTTCATGTCCCAAACATTACAAAGAATCTTGTTTCTGTTGGACAAATGGTTGAGCAGGGTTTGCAGGTTCGCTTCAATCCATATGGCTGTTATACAGAAGATTTCCAGAATGGCTGTAAGCTGATCACTGAGGGAAAATGTGTGGGCAGAATGTTTACGCTAAAGGTAGATATGCCTGAGGTAAAAGCTGCATTATTTGCACAGGGCACAGGTGTTGTGGCTGATGTTGACATTTGGCACAAACGCATTGGCCATGTCAATGAGCAAAGATTGCGCAGCATGCAATCAAAATAGATTGTAAAAGGTTTGCCCAAATTCAAGGTGGATGGTATGCATAAAGTGTGTGCAGCATGCCAGTTTGGAAAACAGTCAAAGGGCTCATTTCCACATGAGCGCAATGTATGTAAAAAGCCACTTGAGGTGGTGCACACAGATGTTTGGGGTCCAACCGATACTGCAAGTATACATGGTTGCAGGTATTATGTCTCTTTCATTGATGACCATACAAGGAAAGTATGGGTCTACTTCATGCGTAACAAAAGTGAAGTGTTTGGTCACTTTCAAGACTTCAAAGTCATGATTGAGAAGGAGACAGATATGCAAATCAAGACATTGAGGTCAGATGGAGGGGGAGAGTACTTCTCCAATGATTTTTCAGATTTTCTACGAATGCATGGTATACGCAGGCAGTTTACATGCAGATATACTCCACAACAGAATGGGGTTGCAGAAAGGAAAAACAGGCACATTGCAGAGGTTGCGCGTGCATTGATGAATGAGAAGAACATGCCTCATCATTTCTGGGCTGAAGCCGTAAATAGAGCTGTGTACATTTTGAACAGGACACCTACAGCTGCGGTGCATGCACTACAAGAGACTATTCATATTAGCGACGCTCACACAGCGACGCTCAAAAAAAAAAATTCCCGGCGTCGCTATGAGCGTGGCTATGAGCGTCGTAAATTTACAAGTAAATTTGCGACGCTCATAGCGACGCCGGCTGGGCTAAAAAAAATAACAGATCTGAGTTTTTCGACGCCCTCAAGCAAGGAGCAGGTAACGCTCTCCCTCTCTCTCTCTCTCTCTCTCTCTCTCTCTCTTTCTTCTACACACACACACACACACACACACACACACACACACGAGGAGAGGAAGGAGAGCCAGGTATGCTCCTTCCCTCTCCTCACTCTCATGTTCCCTTCCCCTCTTTCTCTCTCCCCTCTCTCTCTCTCTCTCTCTCTCTCTCACACACACACACACACACACACATAGTGTTTTTGAGAGAGAGAGAGAGAGAGAGAGAGAGAAAGAGTACAAACATAAACAAAAACGCACACACACATACATAAACAAAGAATGCACACACACATTGAGAGAGGAAAAGAGAGAGAGAGCATGCATAAACAAAAAACGCACACATTGAGAGAGGAAAAGAGAGAGAGAACATGCATAAACAAAAAACGCACACATTGAGAGAGGAAAAGAGAGAGAAAACATGCATAAACAAAAAAACGCACACACATTGAGAGAAAAAGAGAGAAAAACTAATTTAACGTCGTAGAAAACTAATTAAAATTAAAAGACCTAAAGATCTAGCCGACAAGGAGTTGAACTCAAGACCTATTATTCAAGAGGGAAATGGCATAACCAATCTATCATACTTGGCATGGGTGATAGAAAGGTTATACCATTTATCTCTTTTTATTGGCACACACATCCACACACGCGCACACACACACAAGAAGAAGAGAGTTATAACGTCGTAGGAAACTATCCTAAAAGACGTTAAAGATTAGGTTAGATGTAGACTTACGTTAAATTAGATTTAGGTTTATTTAAGTTAAATTAGATTAGATTTAGGTTTATTTTTAGTTAGATTTACGTTTATTTACGCTAGATTTAGATTTACGTTATATTAGATTAGATTTAGGTCTCCATAGACTGCGATGCCTGCATGAAGCGGGTGAAGAAAGCCCTCAATGGAATATAGGGTATTGATGCCTTCACTCATGGTGGGCTCCGTCGATCCAAAAGTACTGGTGAAATGTCTTCAGAAGATAGGGAAGAAGGTGGATCTTCTGGGCGGCAAGAGTCACTACATCCCCAACAATGACCATCTAGACAACCTCTAGTCATTCAACAGCAACTTCAAAGTTAGTAACAAGAGCAAGAACGGTCCAAAGGGCCAATTGTTGTCGTCAGATGTGGATGGAGATGAGGCAACATCACTGCCGGAAGTTAACTCTCACATCTTCAGTGATGAGAATGCCAACTCTTGCCGAGTTATGTGAAAAATTATGTGTTAAATCAGTCTTAAGGTTCTTATAATCCCTATTAGTTTAGTTCTTTGTTTTTAATATAACATAATTTACGTTAGATTTAGATTTATGTTATATTAGATTAGACTTAGGTTTATTTAGGTTTACCCACACACACACACACACATACACAAGAAGAAGAGAGTTTTAACGTCGTAGGAAACTATCCCAAAAGACGTTAAAGATTAGGTTAGATGTAGACTTACGTTAAATTAGATTTAGGTTTATTTTTAGTTAGATTTACGTTTATTTAGATTTACGCTTATTTACGTTAGATCGAGTCCACGCAAGAATTACTTACGGTTTAGGGTTTAGAGTTAGACGAACAGTGAAAAGATCTACTTACGGTTTAGGGTTTAGAGTTAGACGGCCATGCATGACTATCCCGGGCTAACAGAATACTCAGGTGATCTATTGACACTCCTCACTCAGACACTGTAAATCTTGTTTTTTCCCATAGTTGATCTATTATCATGTGTATACATGCAGGGCTTCAAACAAGCGGATACAGAGCATGTGTCACATGTGGACCTAGACTGAATGCACGTAGGGCGCCCTCACTAATGAAGCAAATCTACGAAGGTCATCAAGCGTATCTTCCAGAGAATCATGTGTTACGCGACGGCTTTTTGGGAAGAGAGCCACCAAGGATGTCTGCACAAGCATGGTTAGAGCAGAAGGAGATGTGCGATGACAGATTGCCTCCAGGGATGAAGAGACTATCTCTATGGTACGAGTTACCATACTGGCCCCGACTCATGATCAATCACTTGCTTGATCCAATGCACATATTCAAGAATGTGGGTAATCTACTATGGGACCATCTGACCGGCAAGAAAGATACTTTGGGAGCCAGAGTTGACCTTCGAAATGTGGATCGTATGGAGCAATATTGGCCGCAAACATCGTCTGATGGATCGATAAAACTCCCTAAAGCACCATGGATTTTCACAGGAGCCCAAGAACGCAAAGTAAAAGAGACCATTCAATCTTTGCGGACCCCCACTGGCGTAATGCACTCGCTCCGAACGTGTTTTACTAAAGAAGGAAAGCTTACCGGTTTGAAGTCACACGATTGGCATAAAATGTGTCAGGTACGTTCATAGTGGACTTTAATATCATTGCATAAAATGTGGACTTTAATATCATTGCTGCACATACTTTACAGTTTATTTTACCGGTTGCCATTGAGGGATGTTTGTCTCTCGACATCCGTAACACAATCTACAAACTTGCAAAGCTGGTGCAATGGATCTCACAAAAGGAGATCAACGTAGACTCCATACCATTCGCCAAATTAAATGCTGCGGAGCTTGTGTGCATGTTTGAGAAACATTTTCCTACTACCATGCTAACCATTCAGGTGCATCTTCTTGTTCACATAGTTGATGAGGTGGAAATAGCTGGCACAGTTCATTCCAGATGGATGTTCTTCTTAGAACGTTTCATGAAAACGCTTAAGGGATATGTGCGTCAAAAGGCACGTCCGGAGGGTAGCATGGCAGAAGGTTGGTTGGTATCAGAGTCCCTAGTGTACATTGGAGAGTGGCTAGACGGATTTGATAAAGCCCGGGACACACTATGGCGAACCATAGATGATGAGCGCATATCTGGGATTGTCATGTGCAATCTCGGTGTTGAGAAGAAGATGACGGAAGATCTAGAGGCTAAAATCAACCGATTTTGCATGCTTCACAATCCAGTGATGCAAAAGTGGATTTCACAATATGAGGATGCAAAGCAAGAGCGACAAAGGGCACGAATCGAGTGGAGACAGGGAAGACGACCACCGATGCACTATCCGACAGGTCTGGAGAGCCTACCAACATTCATGAGCTTAAGATGGTTGCACAACCAATTGAAAAGCGCACAACAATGCGGTGACGAAGTGACTGAGGAAGAGTGGGAGTACTCTCGGGGTTGCGCGACCAAGGTAAGTTTGCAATGTACGACTAGCTAGTGACTTTATTTCTAAACGTTTGAACAGCCACTCATAATCTTTGTTCGTTGTAGTATAAGTCATACACAGCAGCATGGTGTAAAGGTCGACATTTTAGGGTGGAACGGATCGACAAAAAGCGTTTTACTCAAGATTGTGGAATCATGGCAAAATTTGAACAGTCTAGTCGACGACGTTCCTCTGATGCAGATCCTGTGGTGGCGGAACTCACTTACTTCGGCACGCTACAAGAGATTTTGAGGATCGATTACAGAGGATTTTTTGTCGACTTGTTCGACGTGCAATGGTTCAAGATAATCATGGAGGGTCGCAACGCTACTCTGCGTAGAGGAGAGTCTGGTTTTCTTGAGGTGGATTCTACTAAGAAATGGACTGACCTAAGAGACACTTTCGTACTACCCGAGCATTGTGAACAAGTAAGTATGTAAATAGTTAACATCCCCCTTTTACAAGTTATGTGCTTGAAAGCTCTCATGTAAGTTATGTGGCTCTGGCAGGTAATATTTCATCGTACAAAGTCTACATCAAACTGGTGGTACGTCATAGAGGTAGCCCCTCGTAGTGCAAGGACATATGAAGGCTACCATGTGCCAATCACAACGGCATCAATGGAGGAGATCAGAGAAGATGCTCAATCAGAAGCCGCTGCGGTGGTGCCAGACGAGCATAAAGATGCTACTACTCTATATGGGGTGCATGCAGAGGATCTACAAAATGAAACAGAGGATATGTGTTTAAACGGAGAGCTCTATATAGATATAGGAAGTTATGCTGAGTTATGCGAGGATGAGAGAGAGATCTCTTAAAGCCACAAATATTGTATTTGAACAATTTTGCTCCATGTTGTAAAAGCTCTGGCTCTCTAAGTACCTTCCATGGTGTATACTGCTCTTTTCTACTCGCGCTCACATCTTTTGATTGAAAATTATGAGTTTTCGACTTGCCTCTTCAATCACTCAATTCATTGCGTCATTGTATTTATATGCGTCATTACGTCATTGTATTTAATGGTCTTTGCGTCATTGTCTACTCTATTCATTCAATATTAAGTTTAAATATTCGTGTGTTTAATGCAGGTATGGATGATGAGGAGTTTCTTTCTTCTTTGTCATCGCAGCAGAGACAGTGGTACGTGGAGAGTCATCGCTCTGGCGCATCATCGCGCGTTCCTACTCCATCTGCATCTCCCTCTCTTTCGAAGCATTCGGCGCGCTCCGAAGCTTCGGTGTCAACGAGATGATCTTCACACTCGTCTAGACACCGGCGCTCTAGTGGTGGCGGTGGCGGTTGTTGTGGGGATTCCACCGCCGATGCCTCCACACCGCCTCGTGTTCGACGAGGCTCTTTACCCTCCCCTTCTTTGCCCGCCCCCACACCAGCCACAGCATCGCCATCTACGCCAGGTTTTGCGCGGCTGACTGTTCCTAGCAGCTACACACCTCTACCTACTCCGCTAGGAGCCACCCCACTCGACACTCCTCGCTTCGGGGCCCAGACGCCGGTGGAGACACCTGATGTCCGTACCCCCATCGACACGCCGCTAGAGACCCCTGCCGGGACACCCAGGTTCACGCGTCACCGGCCAGAGGGCTTGCCTTACTCCATCGACTTCAGCGGTAGCATCATCATGGATGATGACGGCAAGAAGGTGATCTCGCGCATGCGTGTTCTTTGCTCTCAGCTGTTTAGACACTACATACTAAACAAATGGAGTGAAGTACCAAGTGATTTAAAAGACAGAGTCATCAGCATACTTCATGATGAGAGTCCCGTTCCAACACGGGATCAGCGCTTCAATGAAGACCATATGAAGATTCGAATGCACGAATACTGCAAACACAAGCATTCCGAAGTGCAAAAAGCAATCAAGCATGGGTGGAACAGGCCAGATTGGCTGGCCAAAGAAGATTGGAAGAATGCGAAGAAAGTAGCGCGCGAGAATCCCGACAAGTGGAAGAAACAAAAGGATGCAGCCAGAGCGCGAGTAGACGCAGGGAGCTCGCACCACTTGGGGAGCGGTGGATGGGCATCATTTGAGGCCGATTTTGTAAGTGTTTTCGCATTGCTCTTTATGTTTGATAGTTTAGGGTTTATGAGTTTTTTAATTCTAACATAATGAAATCTTTGTATGTTTTGACAGTGATCTATGACAGGATGTGATCCCACACCGTACGAGCGCGAGTACGCAGGCAGGAAGGGCTTAAACGCCCTGATGGACATTCTCAGTTCTCGCGGCGGCATGGTTACTATTAGGGTTTACTCTTTTCTTTTTTTTGTATTGTTTTATAAATGTCGTTATATGTTTATACTTACTGAAAGCTGTCTTATTGTCTTTTTTTGCAGAATCCGACAGATACGCCGCTTGGACGCGATGAGACGTCTGACTAGACGACGTCAGTTTAGCCGTAGCTAGATAGCATTAGTTTAGGGTTTCTCATAGCTTATGTATCATGAGACGGATTTTATACGTCTTTTTGAACCATGTATATTATTACATTTGTGACCGCAGTTCATTTTGCCAATCAATTCTTTATGCCTATGATGTTGTACAATTTTCATTATTACATTTGCCAATCAATTCATTTTGCCTATGATGTGTACAATTGTCAATTTTACGCTTGTCAATTTTGCAAACAATGCGTCTTGTGGGTGACTATTTTGGGTCTATTATCTACCCTTGCACTTTTTTAAAAAAGTGAATCAAGTACAATATGGTTGATAGGTGGCAGGGCATTCACTGCCCTGTCACCAAAAAAAAATTCTCTCGGGCATCGCTATAACCGTCGCTATTTATGGCTCTGTAGCGTTGCTATGAGCTTCACTATAGACTTCTGTGTAAACGTCGCTATAACCGTCGCTATGAGCGTCTCTATATAGCGACCCTATAGCGACGCTCTCGTAACGACGCTATTAGCGACGGTTTTAGCGACGCCGGGGGTTATAAAAACCCAGTGTATTTTCGTCGCTAACAGCGTCACAAGAGTACACAACCTCTTGTAGTGATGATGTAACACCTAAGGAAAAGTTTACAGGTACAAAGCCTGATTTGGCAAACTTGAAAGTGTTTGGCTGCATAGCTTACGTTTATGCACCAGATGAGTTGCATAGGAAATTGGATCCTAAAGCAGAGAATGTATTCTTGTGGGATATTCCCTTGAACAAAAGGGGTACAGGTGCTACAATCCTACTACACGAGAATTACGAGTGAGCAGAGATGTAGTCTTTGATGAGATGAGCAGCTGGTACAGTAATACACATGGCACTATTGGGGCTGATGTAAAAGATGATGTGGTTGTACAAAATGTGAGGCCACAGTCACAAGTTTTGAGTGGACCACAAGAGTCCTCTTCTCGTGGCTCTATTGAGAAACCATGGAATGGTAGACTATGTACGCAGGTTACTCCACCAACAGGTACAGGGAATGTATCACGAAAAGGAAAGGAAAAGGTTGATGAACCTCCCTTTATGGTTGATGCATCATCAGGTTTTTCACATGTAGACATGGATTCAGATGGTTCTGAACAAAGTCTTGATGAGAAATTTGGAATTCCGGCTATCAGGACACCTGGTGTAAGGAAAGTACAAGAAGATGCTAGAGGGCAAAGGAGTGACCGAGGACCGCGCAGATCTAATAGAGTCAGAAATCCAGTTTAGAAATTGACTTATGATGGGTATCTAGCGCATCACCAAGCCTACATGGCTAAGGTGATACAGGATGTGGAGCCCACATGTTTTGAGGATGCAGTTGGAAATGTGCATTGGGATGATGCAATGAATGAAGAGATGGCTGCATTGGAAGCAAACGACACATGGGAGTTGGTGCCATTGCCAAGTGGCAAGAAAGATATTGGCTGTAACTGGGTGTATAAAACCAAGCATAAGGCTGATGGTAACATTGAGTGTCACAAGGCAAGGTTGGTCGCAAAGGGTTATGCACAGACGTATGGCATAGACTATGAGGAGACCTTTGCTCCAGTGGCAAAGATAACGACTGTGAGAGCTGTCATAGCAGTGGCTGCATCTAGAGGATGGATTATGCATCAAATGGATGTAAAGAATGCCTTCTTGAATGGTGAGTTGCAAGAGGAAGTGTATATGGATCAGCCACCTGGTTATGTCGATCCAGATTACCCAGATTATGTATGCAGACTTCTCAAAGCTTTGTATGGTTTGAAGCAGGGCTCTAGAGCATGGTATGACAGGATTGCCAAGTATCTTGTCAGTATTGGTTTTAGGAGAGCTCATGCTGATCATTCACTCTATGTACGTGAGAGTGATGTGGGGATTGTGGTCATTACCATATATGTAGATGACCTTATTATTGTTGGTGACAATGCTATGGAGATTGACCATGTGAAGGGTCTTCTCAAACAGGAGTTTGAAATGAAAGATTTAGGCGATTTGCGCTACTTTCTTAGCATTGAGGTGATCAGGACTCCAGAGGGTGTATGGCTATCACAGAGACAATATGCTTTGGACATGTTGTCAAAGTATGGTATGGCTGATTGTAAGCCAATTTCTATTCCCTTGGATGTGAATGCAAAGCTGAGTGCAGAGAAGGGTGATGTTGTTGAGGATGTCAACATGTACAGGAAGATTGTGGGTAGTCTAATCTACTTGACTATCACGAGGCCAGACTTGAGCTACACAGTAGGCTTGGAGAGTTAGTTCATGGAGCTTCCGAGGAAGCCACATTTGGATGGAGTACGACGCACACTTAGGTATGTGCAAGGTACTCTTGACTACGCATTGTTCTATGCAGCAGATGCACCATTATCATTGTATGGGTATACAGATGCAGATTGGGCAGGTAGCATTGTTGATAGGAGATCTACGAGTGGCTTCATGTTCTCTTTTGGGAGTGCTGTTGTTACTTGGAGCAGCAAAAAGCAGCCTACGGTTGCTTTATCGAGCATAGAGGCCGAGTACAGAGGTGCAGCAGTTGCGGCATGCGAGGTAGCTTGGCTACGCACATTACTTGAGGACTTGGGAGTGCAGGTGGACCAGCAGATTTTCATCCATTGTGACAACCTCAGTAGCATGCAGTTGGCTAGGAACCCAGTGTTCCATGCCAGGACCAAACACATAGAGGTCCATTACCACTACGTTCGAGAGCGAGTGTTGGCGGGCGACATCGACTTGGTCTACGTCAGCACAGAGGAGCAGATAGCGGATATCTTTACCAAGGCCCTCGGAGCTGAGAAGCTTCGACGTTTTCGGACTATGCTTGGACTCTGCGACATGCAGAGCTCGAGGGGGAGTGTTGAGATGTCGAGCTCTACATCTTGAGCTGGCATCCACTATGGGTCTTGGCCGCTTACGACATTTACTCACTGGCGCGTTAGGTGACCGACACGGAGGATCTCTGCCAGTGATTCTACAGTTGGACTACACTTATAGTGCCAGCCTAGTACGCTTCTAGCGAGTTCACACTTAGTGACCGCATGTACATATATGCTACTTTTCACCTTTAGCACTTAGTCAGTTTGTACTCTCTTTTCTGTGAAGAAGAAGAAGAAGCTTTCCATCTCTGTGTGCTTTGTGCTTGTCTTGTGTAGCTCTTTTGCATCCTCATTCTTTACAAATCCTACTTTATGGTATTTTTTGCATTTGACGAGTTGCGAGTTGCTACTATGTGGATTAAGGTAACAGTCACATCAAGGGGAGTTGTACATGTTTTTCTTCAAATCGGTTGTGAAAGATGGGCTCAAATTTGCGTTTTTTAGGCAAGCGAGAGGAGAGATACCTGCCTTTTCTATGGAGGAGTTTTTGGCAGGACATAGAAGGTTGTATACCTGCATTCAAGCACCCTGCAGATCCTAGGCCCATAGGACCATTTTCTTTTCACGTCGGGCTACCCTGAGGTCAATGTGTCCTTAAGATGTTTGCAAGACAAGTGGGAAGGAATTGGGCCACTTGCTTTGAGAGTTTGCAGCTCGACGGATGATAAACACACTTATTTGAAGAAGAAAAACAATTAAAAACACTCAAACTTTAGCCATGGAATCTCAACTCTCAAATGAGCACAAGATCAAACACAAAACTCAATTCTCTTTCACCATACTAAGTAGCCTTAGACCCACAATGCCAATTTGCCAAGCAAAAAATGATACATTAGGAAGAGCATGGGGTCTAGGAGGACCTCTTTATTTGCCATGAGATTATGAAGGTAATTAGCATTTTGACAAATAGGTTCATGCTATGTGTGCAAGAATGGTGGGTGTGCAAGAGAGGTGTAAGAGTGGTCAAAGGATGCACTTTTCCCCCCCAAAAAGGGGGGAACAAATTTATGAATTTTGGCCTTCCATAACTTCTACATATTATCTTCGATTTGAGCGGAGATTATAGATCCGTAATCTACATGCCGAGCTCTTTCCATAGATATGTTACACGATATGGTTTTGCCCTCTATATTTTGAATTTCGTTTTGGGTGAAAATTGGAATTTAAATAAACTAGTCATTTTGCTGTTGGAATTCAAAAACTGTTCTTTGATTTCTTTCTTAATACTAGAGGTTTGACTCCCTTAAACTGCCAAATAAAGAGGCCCTCCTAGACCCTATTCCCTTCCTAATGAGTATTCCTTTGATTCACCATCAACGCATATCCACAGAATCTTAAGGACTTTTACACGTACTTTAACTCACCTTCTTCATGATATTAAACCCTAATTAGGAGCCTCACACACTCAAAAAGATGAGGTAAGAAGGACAGGAGTTCACTAGACCACTATAAAAGAACCCTCGATGTACGAATGATTTAGTACACTAAAAGTGCATGTTTTTATTCATGTAAGCTCACCCCTAGCTTTGGCCAACAATGACACCGTCATTGATGTGGCATTTTGAGTCATTTTTAATCCATTTTTGACCATTTGTTTAGCCAAAAAGTTGTCATTTGTGACCCAAAAGTACCCCTTTTTAACCTTAAAAATGCCAAATGAGTTGTGAAAATACCTAAATTAGTGAATTTAAACTTCATTTTGTTTCTTTTTATGAAGTCTTGATATGGTTCCACAGTCACATGTTGTTCTACCTGCTTTTTTGGATATTTTTTCGTTCGAATCAAACTTTTTAGACGAGACAAGTGATTGACCACGTTGCATTAGGTCCATCAACATTTCCAAAGCATAATACCGATCATTTACATTAGAAACCACTTATGGCACTACGTTCAAGGCCAAAACTCACCGTTAAGGTATGTACACAACAACAATCCCACACATGACACACTATGTACAAGATGGCAATTCCTCCCTTTGATCCCAAAGGTATAGAAAATTAGTTTTGAAAAAAAAATCACATTATATATGTCCGGAAATATGTCAAGAAGTTTGCAAGACAAGTGGGAATGTCCTTGACCTCTTGCTGTGAGAGTTTGCAGCTTGGCAAATGAGAAACACACCTATTTAAAGAAGAAAAACAAAGAAAAATAATTAAACTTCATCTATGGAAGCTCTAATCTTAAATGAACACAAGATCAACACAAAAACCAGTTTTCTTTCAACCAGCTAGGTAGCCTTATACCCTTCAATTCACCATCAACGCACAACCATGGAAGCTTAAGAACTTCCACACATATTTTTTTCTCACCTTTTTGTGGATGTGAAACCCTAATTAGGAGCCTCACATGCTCAAAAATAACAGAGAAGCAGGATAGGACTGCACTACGCCACCATAGAAGAACCCTCTGTTTATGATTGATTAGTGCACTAAAAGTGCACGTTTGTGCTCACATAAGCTCACCCTCAGCTTGGGCAAGGATGGAACCATCATTGATGTGGAATTTTGAGCCATTTTGACCCATTTTGGTCCGTTTTCAGGTCAATTTTTTGTCATTTTATCCCGAAAGTGCTCATTTTTAACCTTAAAAATACCAGATGAGTTGGGAAAAATCTCTAAATCTATGGAAAAACTCCCCACATTACAATTTTCATACCACTTGCTATGTTTGGATACTTTGCTTGCATCAAACTTTTTAATTGAGATGAGTGTCTGACGACATTGCATTAGGTCCATCAACATTTTCAAAGCATATTACACTAGGAAAGCACTTATGGTGCTACATCTAGGGCAATAGATCCTTGTTAAGATATGTACACGAAAACAACCATTCCCACGCATGACACACTACGTACATAATCAAAATTGTTCCCTTTGATCCAAAAGGCATAGAAAGCGAGTTTTTAAGACATTTTCACATTATATGCATGTCACGCCATGGCAGCACGGTAGGCCTTGAGCTCCAAGGGGTTGGAAAACCATATTAAAGATCCAATTGAAAGGCATTTTTCTCATCATTTTGAATAACCACAGACTTTTGCTCGTTGACGCGATGCTCGAACCAGAAAAGACCGACCGAAGACAACCCTATGGACTTATGGCCATAGGGTGGCAAAGGTGCCCTAAGCTTTAACATCTTAATGTACTATAAAAAATGAGTACTCAATGGCTGCAAGATCATTCGTGACCTAACTTTATCTATAGGGGCTCTATATTGGGACCCTGTGGACCAAGGGAAATAGGGTTCCTTTTGTATGGTTTGACCATAGCATGGTATGATTTTAACATAAGAGTCTGTAGTGTTACATAGATCCTATTTATCTTGGCTTCTTAAGTGTCACTTGGAAAATCACACAATACGCCCAAATATGCTAAAAACATGTGATGCCTAAACTATGCCACCCTTATGGCCTCAAGACCATAGGGTCCTTTGCAAGTGTATACTATAAAAGGAATTTGGAATTTGACAATAACCTATGCAATAACACATTTACTTTTCTCAATGTTCCCAATAACCTTGTATGTAAATTTGGCTGTCTGATAGAATCTTCAAGAATATAGGATGTTGGAAGTTTGGAAAGAATTGAAAGGGTGGAATATCTTTAATATGTTAGAAAAACATGCTCAAGAAACTAAGCAAGGTCACAAAATTCAAAAGGAAGATTTTTGAAAGTGCAAACACATCCACAATGTTCATTAATAGGTCTAAGATTTTCACTTCAATGCATTTGGTCTTCTTTGATTTAACCACTAAATATATAATCCAACTTACAAACTTAAACAATTGTCATACATTATACAATCATTTCTTTGCAATAAACCTTGATACAATGTTCCCATTGCTATATGACAAGCTAAAAAATTGTACTAGTCCCAGCTTCCCTCTATTAAAACAAATTTAAGATATCCATTTCAATTCTCTGCATCATCTATAAGGAAAAAAAAAACATAGTTCAGACCAAAATACTCTCACTTTATATCTTTGAATAAAATCTTGTTGCAATTGAAGAACTAGGTCTTCACATAATCCAAAGTTCCTATGCCTGCTTGGATTATGAGGATTTTTCTCTCTACTTTTGCTTTTGTATTTATTCATGTCACGGCCTCTTGCCTTCGTTGAACTACCAACCATATATGCATCTCCATGCATAGCAAGAATATAGACTTGAGTTCGTCGTCAAACTCCTTAAAGCCCTGAGATGTCAGCTGACTGAACAAGGAGTTGAACTCATTTAAGTGACCAAAAACTATGCTACCTGCTTTCATATTGAGCCTCATAATATTTTTCATGAGAAAAAATTTGTTGGATGCACTTTTGCTCTCCCATGTTGAACATAAGCTATCCCAAAGTTCCTTGGTTATTGTCTTCCCTATGAGATGAAGAACATTGACTCGGCTAGATGTAGAAGTATCGTAGCCATGGCTCTCACATCCAAAAGCTCCCACTGAGCTTGCGTATAGTCAGCATCCTCTACGTGCTCTTTCAATGGTTTTGATAGGCCCTTGTTTGTCAAAACATCTTTCATGGTGAAGTTTTTGCCATCAAATTTGCGATAAAATACTCCTCCTTTTCTAAAGAAGAAGCCATCGTTGACAAGAGGATTTGAGAGGTACCAAACTATGGCGAGAAGCTGCAGAAATTTGGGTAGAATCTCCTTTGTATGAGGAGTCAAAACTCAACTCAAAATATGCATAAATGTGCCAACTTCACTAATTGAGCATCTACAACACAAAACCACTGTTGTGTGACCGCCAACTCGGTGTCAAAATCACAAAAAATACCATCGAGATACATATCCTATGGTGGCAAGGATAACATAAAATCGGGAACTCCAACTACCTGTATCACCAAAGGTGTCTCAACATTTGAGCACACCCCAGTTCAAAGAAAACCTCACACTATCGACCCTCCAAAGGCTAATGCACACACAATGGACTAGCCACAGTCTCAGAAAGGGCTCTTTCGGTATGAGTCTCAGAAACAACCGAGAAAAATGCCAAAATAGCAAAAACTAGCTCCACACGTAGTACAGTGGGAATTGTCCGCAACTCAACATAGATGAGTAAAACCATGCTCAAACAAGCGCCAAAAACCGATGCATGAAGTAAAAGTGATCCCTACGGGGATATCTGGCTCAGTAGCACTAGGTGTGCTCACAACAAAATGCATCTGTCAACGCATCTGTCCGTAGAGAATCTGATGTCGAAATGATTGCCAAATTGCCTATGAAAGCGTTGTGTCTGGAATCTGAAGAATTTGTGTGTGAACAGGCAAAAAAACCCCTGTAGTCTGTAACTTGCGGGACCGTGTCGCTATGTGCCAATTTCTACTGTAGGGCAGAAATACGCTAGTCGAATAGCCGCCAAAGGTGCCGTAGCCAAAAACCCATGCCGTAATGCACGATCGGTGTGCTCGATGCCGATGTCAGGTGTCACTCCTCTATGGTAGAGGCACCTCATGCGTGCGTATGGCAAATACAACTGTTGATTGCGGGAAAATGTTGTTCGCGTGAAATCGGTGTTGGGTCGGATATTGAGAAATCTGCCGCAATGAGTAAGAATTTCGAGCCGATGCTGAAAAGTGTCGATGTCGTCTCCCGCCGCCGGATGGGAGTGGCTAGCCGAATAGCCGTAGACGCCTATGCTCGAAGCTGATGTCAAGTGGTAGAGGCCGAGTTGGATCGGTGTCGAAAACCGATGCCGAGTCGCAAAAAAATTGAAGCCGAGAAGAAGGAGAAAATTGTCGAGAGGGTTGACGAAGTCGCGGATGATGTCCTAGCTTACTCGCCCGCACCTGCACACGTCAGTGTGTGTGTGCATGAGCGCATGCCAAAGAGCGGTTGGTCTCTAATTCTTCTCTCGCTTGCTCTGTGTGTGTGTGTGTGTGTGTGTGTGTGTGTGAGTTGCTATCTCTCAAAATGCGGTCTCTCACTCTCTATTCAAGCTTGGGTCTCGGGATTTGTCGAGGATTTGGTGGTGGTGGGAGCTACCTCTTGCACACAAAAATTGTATTAAACGCTTTTAAGAAAATTCGAATTCGTTGTCGATGAGCAGGTTATGCAGGATCTGACGAGCTACTAGGAGACTGTGTGTCTGTGTTCTCAGCACCGCCAAGATTGATCTCATGCTGGGTTCCCAAGCCTACTGCTCACTGCCTGCCTCGTTACTACCCGGCTTGCTCAATTCGCTGTTGCCCCGGAATGCTCGACTTGCTTTCCCTTCACAAGACCTACTTGTCGATTCTCTTGCTGCTCAACTGCTTGCTCTCGACCTGCTGAGCCGACCTTTGACTCCCAATTGCTTGAAGCTACCCGATTTTCCTTGTGTGTGTGTGTGTCTACACACAAAATTTATCCTGCTCTCTCAACCTTGCACGGGTCTGCTCCCTCGTTGCCCTTTATATGATCCTCAGTGCAGTTCGATTGCAAGCTTCTTTCAATCAAGGCTTTGTATTCAACCTGCTCAATCGCTAGATTCTGCAGATGCCTCCCAATATTTGCAAAGCTCACTCTCTTGTCAAGCCCTGTGGTAATAAAACACCCCTCTTCTGCTTAACCTGCTTTTCTCAATTCACCTTGCCTTGCAAAAGCCCAAGCTCGGTACCTACTGTCTCAAAAGCAGGTTAAGAAGAAACCTTTTGATTAAACAGACTGTTTGAGAAGACTTTTACATGTTTCATCATGCAAATATTCATGTCTGTCTATCAGAGGATTTTGGCTTGTGTATATAAAAGACGTACCCAGGTGAAAGAACATATTTCAAAGGCTTGCCAAATGGCTAGCCAATAATGAACAGTGTTGTAAAAAATGCTTCACCAAAACAAAAACAAAAATGATCTCTATCAAAAAATATTTACTGAAAAAATCTCCTCTTTCAAGCAAATCCTAGGCCCATAGGACCATTTTATTTTACATCGGGCTACCCTGAGGTCAATGCGCTCTTAAGATGTTCGCCAGACAAGTGGGAAGGCATTGGGCCACTTGCTTTGAGAGTTTGCAGCTTGACGGATGATAAACACACTTATTTGAAGAAGAAAAACAACAAAAAACACTCAAACTCTGGCCATGGAATCTCAACTCTCAAATAAACACAAGATCAACACAAAACTCAATTTTCTTTCACCAAACTAAGTAGCCTTAGACCCAATAGCACAAGTACAATGCCAATTTGCCAAGCAAAAAACTATAGAGTATTCCTTTGATTCACCATCAACGCACATCCACGGGAGCTTAAGGACCTTCACACATACTTTAACTCACCTTCTTCATGATATTAAACCCTAATTAGGAGCCTCACACGTTCGGAAAGATGAGGTAAGAAGGACGGGACTTGACTAGACCACCATAAAAGAACCCTCGGTGTACGATTGATTTAGTACACTAAAAGTGTAGGTTTTTATTCATATAATCTCACCCCTAGCTTGGCCAACAATGGCACCGTCATTGATGTGGAATTTTGAGTCATTTTTAATGCATTTTTTACCATTTGTTTGGCCAAAAAGTTGTCATTTTTGACCCAAAAATACCCGTTTTTAACCTTAAAAATGCCAAATGAGTTGAGAAAATACCTAAATTAGTGAGTTTTTTCCCCAAAGCCCCTTTTTCATTTTAAACTTCATTTTGTTTCTTTTTATGAAGTATGGATATGTTTCCACAGTCAATGTTCCACCTGCTAATTTGGGGTTTTTTTTTTTTTCGAATCAACCTTTGTAGACGAGACAAGTGATTGACCACGTTGCATTATGTCCATCAACATTTACAAAGCATAATACGGATCATTTACATTAGAAACCACTTATGGCACTATGTCCAAGGCCAAAACTCCTTGTTAAGGTATGTACACAACAACAATCCCACACATGACACACTATCTACAAGATTGCAATTGCTCCCCTTGATCACAAAGGTATAGAAAGTTATTTTTTAAAACATTTTCACACTATATATGTCTAGAGAAGCGGATGATAAACACACTTATTTGAAGAATAAAAACAACGAAAAACACTCAAACTCTAGCCATGGAATGTCAACTATGAACACAAGATCAACACAAAAATCAATTCTCTTTCACCAAACTAAGTAGACTTAGACCCAATAGCACAAGTACAATGCCAATTCGCCAACCAAAAAACCATAGAGTATTCCTTCATCGATTCACCATCAATGCACATCCATGGGAGCTTAAGGAATTTCACACATACTTTAACTCACTTCTTCATGATATTAAACCCTAATTAACAGCCTTACACGTTTGAAAAGATGAGGTAAGAACAATGGGACTTCACTAGACGACCATAAAAGAACCATCGGTGTACGATTGATTCCCGGGGGATTCACCATGGAAAAATTAACGCACCACGTAAGTGCAGAGGAGGGGTTTTTTTTTACAAGTTACATAAGTGTATAAGTTAGGGGCATGCCCCCAATAATTTATCTTCTAAGCTTAAAAATAAGGGAGGGGGTATCATAGGGAGAGTCTAGAAAAGGTAAAAATGAGAGGAAGTTTTTGTGTTTCAAAATCATGGCTTTCCAAAAGATTATGCCCTCGAACCTGTGAGTCAATAGCTACAAAGATACATGCAAGAACTAACACTGCTTTGTATCAATTGCTTGTTTTGTGATTATAGTTCATTTGTTGAGGGATAAAAGCTATAAAGAGTTTGTATAGATGCAAATTTACACAGAGAACCTGACAAAACTTTATGACCATGTTTTTTGAGTAATTTAGATGCGTCAAAATTGAACGAGTAGCTAGAATGCAAGCTGAATGGACACATAGTTTGAAAGTCAAACTAAGACACATTGAGGGTACATCTAGTTATCAATAGAAGTGGTTCCTTAGTACATTGCCAGTCACTATGCTACATGCTCTGTGACTACTTTTACTTAGTTAGATCATGTGAGTCCTAAATTTTATATGTAAGATAGGGGTATGATGTTTTTTACATTGATTGTTGTATAAGCGTAGAAAGGGGGGTCATATTCCCTAATATGAGTCGTATATAGGGGTTCTATCAAAGTTGTCTGCTTGCAGGTGGCGTCCCGTTTTGTATATAGAGTGAATCCCCCGGGGATTGATTTAGTACACTAAAAGTGTAGGTTTTTATTCATATAAGTTATCATCTTTTACTCAAAAATACCCGTTTTAACCTAAAAAATGCCAAATGAGTTGGGAAAATACCTAAATTAGTGAATTTTTTTCCCGAAGCCCCTTTTTCATTTTAAACTTCATTTTGTTTCTTTTTATGAAATCTGGATATGTTTTCCACAGTTAAATATTCTACCTGCTATTTTTGGATATTTTTCACCCGAGTCAACCTTTTTAGATGAGACAAGTGATTGACCACGTTACATTAGGTCCATCAACATTTCCAAATCATAATATGAATCATTTACATTAGAAACCACTTATGACACTACATTCAAGGCTAAAACTCCCCGTTAAGGTATGTACACAACAACGATCATTCCCACACATTAGAAACCACTTATGGCACTACATTCAAGGCCAAAACTCCCCGTTAAGGTATGTACACAACAACAATCATTCCCACACATGACATACTATGTACAATATGGAAATTGCTCCCATTGATCCCAAAGGTATATAAAGTTATTTTTTAGAGCATTTTCGCATTATGTACGTCGAGAAATATGTCAAGAAGTTTGCAAGACAAGTGGGAATGTCCCTGACCTCTTATTGTGAGAGTTTGCAGCTTGGAAAATGAGAAACACACCTATTTAAAGAAGAAAAACAAAGAAAAATAATTAAACTTCATTCATGGAAACTCTAACCTTAAATGAACACAAGATCAACACAAAACTCAATTTTCTTTCAACCAGCTAGGTAGCCTTGTACCCAATAACATAAATACATTACCAATTTGCCAATTAAAAAACAAGACATGTTGGAATTAGGGTTGCAGAGAAAGACACACAGCTTGGAGAAGATAAAGGAAGCTCAAGGCACACAGTAGAGAGTGTGTTGCTTAGTGTGCAATGGAAATATAAATAGCCCTAGAGTGATGGGCGTATATACAATGCACGGGGGAAAAAAACCTCCTAAAGAGGGGAAAAATGCCCTGGAGGTCCTAGTGTGTTCACACACATCACTACCACATGTATATGGTAACAAATCCCCCCTGGAGTGATGTGGTGAACAAGAGATGGCACATGAGTAAAGGGAAGTGCCATGCCTTGAGGACATGATCAGTCCACAAAGGGGAGTAAGCCCAAAGCTTTGTGAAAAGCTTCAAGCTTCTCATGATACAATGCCTTTGTGAAAAGATCTGCAAGGTTGTCCTATGTTGGCACATAAGCCAAGGTGATCTCTCCTGATGAGAGCCTCTCCCTGACATAGTGGTAATGCACCTCAATGTGCTTTGTGCGAGCATGAAAAACTGGGTTCCTCGCAACTGCCAATGCGCTCTGACTGTCAGTGTAGATAGTGTTGGCAGTGTCCTGTCCAACACCCAAATCATCCATAAGGCGTCTGAGCCATACACACTCAACTGTAGCTGTGAAGACTTCCCTGTACTCAGCCTTACAACTCGAAGTGGCCACTGTAGCTTGCTTCTTGCTCAACCATGATATACATGAACTGCCAAGCATGAAACAAAACCACTTGTGGACACTCATGAGTCAAAACAACCAGCCCAATTTGAGTCCAAAAAAGCATGTAAGTCTGGTGGCAATGATCCCCCTTGGGATAAAACAAGCCAAGATGTAAAGTGCCACTAAGGTAGTGGAAAATCCTCTTGACAGCCTGCCAATGCTTAGACCCTGGGCTATGCATAAATCTGCTGACCTATGAGACTACAAACTGAATATCCGGCCTCGTGTTGCATACATAAATGAGGCAGACAATAGAAGTTTGATAAAGAGTGACGTCAACAAGATCGCTAGCATCATGTAGACTCAATTTCAAACCTGTTTCCATGGGAGTGGCAATAGGTTTGCAATCCTCAAGTCCAAACTTACATAGCAATGTCTCTATGCAACTTTTCTGACACAAGGCAATACCACCATAACACTGCTTAAATTGTATGCCCAAATAATGATGCAACAGACCCAAATCTTTCATCTTGAAAGTAGCATTCAAATCAGCCTTAAATTCAGCAATATGTCTCTCATTTGGTCCAGTGATCAGCAAATCATCTACATAAAGAACCACAATGAGAAGTACATCACCCTCACGCTTTACATACAATGTGCTTTTTGTTGGGCTGTTACGAAAGCCTTTTTTGACCAAATGAGTGTCAGCTTTCTAATACCAAGCACAAGGAGATTTCTTCAAACCATACAAAGCCTTGTTACATTTGCACACTTTGTCCTCTTGTCATTTCTTGACAAAACCGTGAGGCTGCGTTACATAAACTTCCTCAAATATGTCACCATTTAAGAAAGCTGTAACAATGTCTGATTGATGTACATCCCAACCAAAATGAGCTGCCAATGCACATAGAAAACGCACAATAGTCATAGGACAAGTGGGAGAAAAAGTCTCTTCATAATCTATGCCTTTTTGTTGTGCATAACCCTTTGTAACAAGTCGAGCCTTATGGAGATCGATCTCACCATCCGGCTTGCGTTTCAACTTGTAACCCCACTTCATACCAATGGCCTTTTTTCTAGGAGGGAAATCACATAAAGTCCATGTGTCATTTTCTATAAGTGCATCATATTCTGATTGCATGGCAGCCATCGAATTTTTTGAATTCTGTGCTTCATTAAAAGACAAAGGCTCCTCAACACCATGTAAGCTAGACACAGCCAAAGCATAACAATCTGATGCATAAGATGCATGGCAAGAGTCTGAATGAGTACAACCAGACAAAGGTGCACCCAATTTACTATCATGCAAAGTGTGCACCAGCCATTTTGGCATACCTCTAGCTTGCTTCTTTTCAGCCCTTTCCTCATCAAGTACATCATATACATTTGCATCAGTAATAGGCTGATCTGTAACATTTTCAAAAACCCCCATAAGCTGTACATTTGCCTCATTGGAACTTACATTCGTATTTCCACCACCGAAAAGAGGCAACAAAGTGTCATAAATGTCCTGTGAGCTTACATTACTATCTCTAGTACATGACAGCAAGGGTTGAACAGAATCTTCCACAAACACTACATCCCATGAAACCAAAATACGTTTTGTTTGTAGATGATATAATCTGTAACCTTTTCTTTCAACAGTATAACCAACAAAAATACATTTGACAGCCTTATTATCCATTTTCTGCGTTGTGTTTGTGGCACCAAAGCTTATGCCAAAACAACCAAAACACGCATGTGCTCAATAGAAGTCTTTCTATCATTCCATGCTTCATATGGAGTAATAGACTGCAAAGCTTTTGTAGGACACTTGTTTAGTACATAAGTGGCACACATGATGGCCTTGAGCCAAAAGGAATGTGGCAAAGCTTGACTTTTGACCATACATCGTGCCATTTCCGTAAGTGACCTGTTTTTCCTCTCAGCAACACCATTTTGCTGAGGTGTATACGGCACTGTACATTGGTGTGTTTTATCCCATGGACTAGCCAGAAATGCATTAATTCATGAGACATATACTCCCCCCTTGATCGGAACGAAGGGTGCCATAGTACATTTCGAGACATTTTCAGCCATAGCCAGAATTGTTTGAAGCACATAAAAACTTCGGACTTTGCTTTAAGTGGAAATACCCATGCATGCCTAGAGTAATCATAAATGAAAGTCATGAAGTAAAGGTAATTTCCAAGGACGGAGTTTGCATGGCCCACAAACATCACTATGCACAAGCTGCAACTGCATGTGGCCCAAACTGAACCATCCTTTGGAACCTTAGAACGCTGCATATTACCCAAAATACAGCCTTCACAAACATGTTTAACAGGTGCTTCAAGAGGAGGCAAAGAAGAAACCATATCAGATTTCTGCAAACACAGCAAACGGCAAAATTCAGATGACCAAAACGTGCATGCCAAAGTTTTGCATCTGAAATAGCCCTTGACTCTGCAATAGCATTTGCAAAATTTTGTCCACACTTGTCATACAAAGTGAGCTTATACAACCACAGAACAAAAGGCCAGATGCAACAATTTCATCACCAAAATTGAGATAATGAACTGTACATTTATCATCCACAAATTTGACTACAAGTCCAAGTCTAGCAAGTGCGGATACAAACAAGAGATTCTTCTTGATCCCAGATACATAAAGTGCATCAACAAGTGTGAAGGAACTGCCATTTGCAGCAGTAAGCACAATCTTTTCAACTCCGTGAACCGGATAAGAGGCATTATTGGCAGAAGTGATAGAATTCCATGAGGGACAGACTCGAGAGAGGTGAACAATTCACGATGTGAGGTAATGTGCTTTGTAGCACCACTATCGAAATACACACATGTGAATCTGTAGCAACTAACAAGCATGCATCATGGACAGATGGATTCTAAGTGCACTCTGCACTAAAAGCCCATTCCGCATCAACATCAGCAACACAGTCTCCTTTCATAGCAGACTCAACAATGGATGCATTCGTAGTGGAACCTGCATTTGCATTGGAAACCACCCTCTTTCTTCTTAGCCTCTTTGGACTTCAACTTAGGACACTACTTGATCAAGGGTGAAATCATGTATAGGTGGCCTGGAAAGTAATGTCAAGGACATTGCTTTTTTGCGCTTAAAAGTGGGTGTTTTAAAAGTGCTTCAAATCTCAAAAGAATATCACTCTTCTAAGGTACGTCAATTAAGTCCTAACATACCACAATTAATGAGGCTAATGTTAATTTACTGCTTAACGTTGGGTTATTGTCCGCCTCTTCTTTCCCGCTACAACATGTTGAGCTTTCTCTCTGCTTTGAGTTTTCTTTCTCTCTGAGATCTCTCTTGGACCTCTATCTAGATCCTCTCTGTCTCTCTCTCACAGAGCTCTTGCTGAGCTTTTTGTATCGCTCAGGCCCCCCTCTCTCTCTCTCTCTTTCTCTCTCTAAGCATGGATCCTCTTGTGTCTGAGCTTGCGCTCATCTCTCTCTCTCTCTCTCAGCACTCTATCTCTCTCTCTCACGAACTCTATCTCTATAGGTTCCTCTTCTACTTGATGATTCTTGAGGTATGTAAACACTTATTATGCTTTGTTAGTATCTTGCTAATTAGTGCAAGAAGTGCATGTATTAATTAAAAGTATAGCGTGTAGTTATGATTGTATTGTATTTCTTGTAAAGCAATCCTTTGAAAGTACTACAACAATGGAGCACAGTGAAGAACTGTCTTTCAGCTCATCGTCATTGAGTAGAGAAGCTCAAACTTCAGTGCAAAAAATTATGAGGGATTTTGGGCTGCTCAGAAATGAAAGCAGCGTAAGGTACGGTCAACTTTGTGACGGAAAGCAATAGGGGGGGGTGGATGAAGAAAGAAAAGAAGGATATGTCAATCTATGGTACAACACTTTGATACATTCATGGTGGGAATGGATGCAAGTGGTAGGAAGGGAAAATCTTTGATGAACTTCTTCAACATCCTTGCTTCCTTACTATGCAGAGTAAATCCAAAGAGTTGGAAGCAATTATGCTGAGAAGAAACATCCGCAACTTTGAATCATGTGAAGGTCCAAGATCTTCAGACGAGTTTTATGTGAAGAAATCAACAATGTTGATGTTGGTGAATGATGAATGGTGGAAGCAGGAGCAAAACCACTGACATGAGCATTACTGCAAGCTGCCAGCTTATGGGGATCCACAAAAGAAACTTATATTCAGCCAAACATCACTTAATGTGTCAAGTGAAATCACAGGTTCATTCCCTGCATCTGCGTGTCATAGAGATGATGCACGGAGAAATCACATCACTCAAACTATTAAAGACATAGTCTTTCAATTTTGGATGGATGAGACG
>NW_028221527.1:0-76681 GCF_014529385.1 Adiantum capillus-veneris
GCAAAACTGTACTTTTTTAAGCTGCATCCACTTATCCCAGTTTGCATTGTTCACCGTCTTGAGTGGAACAACTTAACTGGTTCCATTTGGCAGATAACATCTTTCAATGAGTAACGGTCCATTTTTCCTTTTTCTTAAACTTGGGAATGTGTTGCTTTAGGGAATTTAGCTAAACGAGGTCCCCTTTTTTGAATATTTTTGTGAATAGATGTCAATCAATTTTTTTTTTTTGCTTTTGTTTTTGTGCATAGATGTGAGCTACAATTGATTGCTCATCAAGATTTTCTAGATCTTCAAGCCTCTATGTGAATTCATGTCCAGTCTACTCAAGATCTTTAACTACCCTGAATGTCGGCAATAGAAATCCGATCGATAGTATGGTATCAAGACCATAAACAAGATTAATGGGTGTAGCATTAAAAGCTGTTTTGAATGAAACTCTTTAAGCCCATAGAGCTACATATAGATTCATTTCCCAATTAGTTCATCCTGAACTAACCACTTGGTCAATACCTAGCTAAGAATTTTATTCGTGTGCTCCACTTGTCCATTTTCTTGTGGATGATATGGAGTGGATTTATTATGGATGACCATAAATTCATTCAGCAGATACTCAATTACCTCATTAGAAATGAGTTCCCCAATCACTCACAATTTCTATTGGGAGTCCATATCTTGTGAATACATTCTCATACAAGAATGCGGCTGTGGTGCTACCATCATTCTTCCTGGTTTCCTTAGCCTCTACACTTGGTCAAATAGTCCGTAGCTACAATGATATATTGAGCTTGAGTTCTATAAGTAGGTGGTTGTATTGGTTTAAAAAAATCTATGCCCCATTTTGCAAAAGCTCTAGTCCCCATCATTGGTCTTAAAAGCATGCTATCTACCCTGGTTGGATTTCTTACTCGTTGGCATGCCTCACACCTTCCAACATATTCTTTGGCATCTGCAAAAATTTTGGCCACCATCCTTATGCTTGCCATTAAAATTTTTCTAGAGGTGGTTTCACTAGAAAAGTGACCTCCAACTAACCTGCACATGCTTGTTCTAGAGTGGGTATATGTTCATCTTCATTTGCACAGAGATGCAAATGTTGATCCTTTCCTCTCTGATACAATTGGTTTTCAATAAGAGCATTGTCTCTTGATTCAATTTCAATAGCTCTTTGGTGGCATTTATTCATATCCTCCAAAGATGTTCTGCTTGATAAGTTAGTAACTATGGTTACTCCACTTAGGAGCTAGTGAGATTTGAAATAATGTCACATGAGTTATGGGTGGTTATTTCTGGTATTAGAGACAACTTTTCACAAATGAGTGAACATCACTCCTCATGGTTGGTCAAAATACTCCAAGTCTCAAGATCCGTTGCATAGTTTGATCTTCCTCAAAATGAAGTCCTACTATGGTAATGTGAGCTTGACTTAGGTATTGGGGTTTCTCCTCATGATTAATACACAAATAAATATTCCATCGTGATTTCTTTTGTTAGATAGTAATTGCTACATAGCCAATGGCCCAATTAATCTTAGTGAGATAGGAAGTGTATTTGAGAGCCCACTTGAGCTATGATCTTCAATGAAACCATTTTTTGACCAACGGGGTATCATTTCCACGGAGAACAGATATGCATCTGGTATATCATCGTCTACCTCTTTTGAGCTCTGTGAGAACCCACTTGAGCTATGATCATATGAAACCATATTTTCTGACCAACGGGGTATCATTTCCACGGAGAACAGATATGCATATGGTAGATCATCGTCTACCCCTTTTGATGGTGGTTCTCTTGAAATAATCCTTGATAAATGATATGATCTTTGGTGTGTGGTGCCCTTTTTTTACAACTACAATGAAATCGAATTCCAAAAGAATGACGAGCATCCCGCTATTCTCCATGTGTTGCATGGCTTGTTGACCAAGTACAATAAAGCTTGGTGGTCCATAAAGAACACGAATTGGCTAATAAGTAATGTTTAACTTTTTAACGACAGATAATTCCTAATCCTTGTCTTTCAATGGTTGTATAGTTTTTCTCGGCACATTCAGCTGTCTACTAGCATAAGAAATGGGAAAATCAAATTTTCCGTCTCCTAGTTTAGCTTATATATACCCAATAGCAAAATTAGAAGCATCAATATGGTATGGAATATCTTATTTCAGTAAGGTGCTTTCAATATTGGGGCTGAGGTGAGAGCTTATCTAAGCTTCATGAAGGATTCTTGACACTCATTAGTCCATAGAAAGAGTGTAATCAGGCCATACATGGGTTTTTCAATTATAACATATATGTAAATGAATCATATGTAATATCCACAGTGTCCATGATGAAAGCATGAATCCCTTTGATTGTTGTTGGTCTAGGCAATTCAATAATAACATGAATTTTATCCATATCAATCGCTAAGTCATTTTTAGACACTATATGTCCAAGAATTTTTCCTTGTCTACCCATAAAGGTGCACTTTTAAGAATTTAAGCAAACCCTATAAAGTCTATATTTTTTGAATACCTTTTGAAGATGTTGAAAATGATCAGCCCGGATTGATGAATGTACACATAATACATCCATATATACTTCCAAGAATTTCCTAAGATATTATTTGAAAGCATGGCTCATCAATCTTTGAAAGGTGGCCAGAGCATTAGTTAACCAAAAAGGCATAACCCATTCAATTGTGATCAAATGCAGTTTTATGCTGATTGTCATAAAAAATAATATCTAATTCTCCCAAATGATTTTCCCATGTTAAAGTGATCATTTAATATGGGGAAGTACCAAGGGAGTAAAAGCTAGAATATTGGTAAGGCTGCCAGATCGGTCCCTGTAGGGATCCAAAGGAGGGAAAATAGGGATCCAAAGGGGGACAATTTGCAAAAGAGAAATGTGCTTAAATGGGGCTTAAAAGACCTAAGGTTCATCTCCATTAAGACTTCCATAGGCTTAAGTTCCAAAAAATCTAATTAAAAAGTCCAATCGCCAAAAGTGGGGGAAAATTGGATGGTTATGGGAAGACTAAAAAGTATTTCCACATCCCTAGGAAGGAGGGTGAGCCCTAATGATAGGGAATGAAAGAGAAACACACACAAACACACTCCCAAGCTCTCCCCAAAGGAAAGAATGGACACACGGCCAGCTCAGGTAGTTGCTCCCAATTTTCCCTCAAATCCTATTGGATGGCCATAGAGGTGGACCAATGAGAATTAGGCTAGAGTAAAATTAGTCTAATCAATTTAAAAGAACCAATTTAAAATTAGTCTAATCAATTTAAAAATTCTTGATACAAGAACCAATAGAAATGAAGCTCCCTAGAAGACTATTGTACAGTCTACCAAGGGGTCCAATGAGCATCCAGCAGCCCAATGGCTTGCTTGATTCCTATTGTCCAAAAGACTAAAAGGTCCAATGAGAGTTTAAATAAATTATTTAATTACCTTAAGCTCTCACAAAAGGGGAAAGGGGACACATGTCACAAGGCTATTGACTATGCCTCTTAATTGTTATTGATTAAGCTTTGCAGGAGCCAATGGGAAGCCAACAAGAGCATTTTGGGAGAGGGGTGGACCAAGTAGAGAGAGATTTGGAATTTTTAGTCTCACTTGGCTACACACACACACACACACACACACACACACACACACCTCATGTGTTGAGCAAGAACTCCATCTCCTTCTCCAAGCATTGAGAAGTAGAGGCCTACACCAACAAGTCTTGGCTTTGGAATACAAATCCAACCAAGAGCCAAGCTTCAATGGCATGGTCATCTCCTCTACCATGCTAATTACTAAGCTAAGCTATGCTATGAAAAGTGATTATGTGAGGAGAATACTTGTTTCTTGCAAGATACATCTTCTTCCTCTGAATATTTCCTCATTCCCTACTAGCTCTCACCATTTTTGACGGTGTGTGAGGTCTTGGGACTGAGGCTAGGGACACTAGGTGTGTTTTTCAAGCATAATCTGGTGCATGAAGCTTCCATCTTCATTGCACGAATGATTTTTGTCAAGGAACACAAAGATCTTATTGTACAAAAGTCTCCTTTGATGGGAAAGCTATAATACAAAGCCTTTTTGGAGGGGGGACCGGCTCCATGTAAATCAGGTCCTCAACTATTGTCAATTGTTCTATTTCTCTCTCTTTTCAAGTATTGTCCATGCCAAACTAGCTAGGTGTAAATTGCTATGTTTCTTTCTACTCTATCTATGCTCATTAGGAACTTGTTCTTAATGAAATTCTCATTATGTTGTCATTTTCTACTACACACAAGTTACTAGAGTATTAAATGCTACATTGGTATCAAAGCTATTGGTTTCTATTTTCTTGCTCAAGAAGAGAGGTCTTCAAGCTTTCTACAAATGGTTGGTGTTATTAATTGTAAGAGAGTAAGTAGAATATGGATTCTTCATCCTTGAAGCATGCTTGTTTTATGTAGTTAACGGGGGATACCTTCTAGAGCTATAGTCTTAAAATGGAGTCCTATGGGGCTTGCCTATGGCTTAACCATTATTGAGATATTAGAAGCTTGACAAGAACCGGTGTTGTCTTGGCTCTGGCACTTGAGGAGGTGCTACTTGGGCTGGTGGGGCATATTGTCGCTCTCTCACATATCCCTTGTTGTAGTAACACTTTTGTAGCATGATTTGTCCATTTATACTCAATGGCACACCACTTAGGTTTCTTAGCCTATGGCTTAGCAAATGGGTTTATCCTTTTGAGCACTTCCTCAAAAAGTTTCTCTTGATTTATCATTATCTTGTTCTTTTGTGCTGACTTTGTAGACCTAGCTCTGCTTTGCTATGATGATGAGTCATCATCTAAGTCTTTGTAGTCACCTACCTTGTAGACAACACAATTATCTACTAGGTACATAGCCTCCTTGGTCAACTCGTTTAGAGTTGGGCTCTTCTTCATATGCAAATCCTTATGAAGATTTGATTTCCTAGTCCTTGGATAAATATCAGCATGAGTTGGGACTAAGTTGGTAATTCTTCCATAGGGCAAAACTTTACCTAGCATTTCAACCTTAAGGCTTCCTTTTCAACAAATTCTCCCTCTTTTTGCTTGAGCTTATGGATTTGTGAGACTGCATTATGAGCTATCCCTCTTTAAAATAATTCCTCGATAAACTCGTCAAATACCTCCTCCATTGATTCAAAATCACTAAGTTCAACAGAGTCAAACCAGGTGCCGGCATCCTCATCTAGAGTTAACCCAAATCCTATGAACTGTGTCAAAAATTCTAGGACTTCTTTAGTCTTGATGACACGTACAAAGACTTCCACGTCGTCCCTTGGATCCCTATTTCTTGAATATTTTTTGACAACTAATTTTTGGACTTGAGAAGATCTGATCCTCCGGTGTTCTACCATTCTAAATATAGGATCCTCTATTCCTCCTCTATTAGCCCTTTCTAGCCTTAGATATAGTACATGTTCTATCCCTAGGGGTGCTCCTAATCCATAGTTCTTGACTGGCTTAGCAATTGCTTGCTCCTCTACTTAGCTTCTTTCTTCTTGTTCTCATTGGGGTGCTTCAGTTCTGATTGAATTTAACGTTCTTGTTCTACTCTCATCATGGTATTGCCAATGGAGTGGTGGTTTTGGTGGTGCTTATAGCCTTGAAACGTCATGATATTCACCCACTTCTGTGTTCATGTATGGTGTTGCAAACTGTAAGACACACTTGAAATGATAGTGGCAATGCTTGTGAGTTCTAAGGGTTAGGAAATGGTTGTTTATTTGATTGTGTTGTGGTGTTGTAATTTTTTGAGAAGGGATTTGTAGACTTGTTTGGGGTTTTTATGTGCATTTGTTTCCCTCCCAAATCTTGTGTCATCAGTTTTGGCGTGATCACTCTCCCTACATTGTTTGAATGAATCGGCTCATATTCTCATCCATACTTATCAACAAAAATAATATGGTTTCCCATATCGACTCGTATGAAAACAAGTACATGACTTTGTCCATGCTTAACTCGTTCACATGGGGTTTCATGCACCAGTTGTAAGAGGTAACTCTTCCCTCCTTGTCCTTGTAAACCCCAATACTTTCATGAATCATCACCATTCTCTCCGCTATCTTGTCATGAATGTAGTAGGATTCGGAAAGAGTGATTTTAGGAGGTATCTCTTGAGTCTCCATGACCATCTTTCCTTTTGCTATGTTGTCTCCATATTGATTGTATTTTTCTGGGTCTTTGACAATGAGATAGTGGTTTCTCTCCTCATCGCAAAGCCTATCACCATCGTCAATTACCATGATTATTGCTAATCCTGTCGTTGGTTATTGTTGAATACAAATGCATTGACGTCCTTGAACATCACATACATCAAGGCCCCATGGTCAATGGCTCCCTTAAGAAAAATTGGAGTGTATTTTGGCATGTTCAAGGGTTTCTGAGAGGTGCTACCCCCCATGGTCCCTTGCTACCGAAAACCTCCAAGTTGTCGACTAGACATCCATTGATATGATCCTTTGAAAGAGGTGTTAGTATCACTTTCCTCTTCTATGATTGGTGCTAAAGGATCAAATTATCCTTGCCTGGTTTACACTCTCTTCTATTAACACTAATCTCATTCAATCTCTGACCCCTTTCTATTCTCTTTGAATACACCTTCAAATTTAGTATATCTTACTTATAGAAGAAGTGAGAGGATGCATGAAAGAAAATGTTTGTTAAATCTCCTATAGAAAGGATCTATCAAAAAAACCTTGAGTTCATGTGCACTCTGTATTAATTGGGGTATACTAATCCAATTAATATTGTGATGTGTTGAGGGTATTATATGCTTGCATTTGGAAGTTAGTATAGATAAGTAACTTCCCTACCTTATGTAAGGTTTCCAGTTTCTGAAACCTTAAAGGTTTTATAAAGCTTAACTGAGATGATTATTGAAAAAGCAATGTAGAATTGTCTGACCATGGCAAATATTGGTATTTTTGGAATCTTAAGCATAGCAAACCCCGGGCTAGAAATTTTCAGAATTGAATTCCGATAAAAACTGGCATAATTATGATCCCTGGAAGTTTACACTGTAAATTGAATAAAATAGGTAAAATTGAAGGGTTGCAGTAATCATTTAAGCATAGACTTTATTAAAAGGCCTCCTAGATATTTACAAGATATTTACCAATTAAGTAAAAATAGGTCAAAATATAGCATAATTGATATTTTAAAAGCTGGCAGGTAATGGGAGGGTCATCAGTGACCTGCCAGGGACTCATTTAGCAGTAGGGGTCGTTTTTTGACTTGCTGGGGGCTGCTTGAACTTCAAGCAACTGCCTTTTTCAGCCGGTGAGAGCTTATGAGTGCCAGAAATCTATAAATAGGACCCCTAGCTTCACATTTTACACAGACTCGGAGCCTTGCTACTCTCTCTCTCATCTAGAGAGAACACTACGCAGAAATCATTAGAGTTTAATCTCTAATTGATTAATCCTAACGGTAATTAACTTAATCCTTCTTAATTAGCAAGGTTAGATTAAGATAAATTGTTAATAAATCAAAGATTAGGCCTATGCATGCTCCTTAAACCTCTTTAAATTAATTAATCTCTGTTGATTATTGTAATTAAGCTTAGTAATATTAAGCTAATTAATTATCCTATCATATTATGGCTGAAATTAGCCAAATTAACCATGAATTAATGATAAATATATTAATTAAGCTTAGATTAAGATGAGGTAATTATCAGAGTAATTCTGCCTAATTAATTAGCTAGATTCATTATCTGAGCTTTTCCTAATTATCACGGGTTTCTTAACACCCAATTAACCACTGATAAATATATTATAGCAATTGAAATCAATTTGCTAATTTCCCCTATTTAAATAGCTCAAAAAACAGAGTAATTCTGCATAATTAATTAGGAAAATTACTCAGAAAATTATAGGATAATTTTCCTATAATTAAATTGATTTACTAATTTCCCCTATTTAAATAGCTCAAAAAATAGAGTAATTCTGCATAATTAATTAGTTAGATTCATTATCTGAGCTTTTCCTAATTAGCACGGGTTCCTTAACACCCAATTAACCACTGATAAATATATTATAGCAATTGAAATCAATTTGCTAATTTCCTCTATTTAAATAGCTCAAAAAACAGAGTAATTCTTCATAATTAATTAGGAAAATTACTCAGAAAATTATAGGATAATTTTCCTAGCTTGATGACTGTCTAATGCAACTCTGATAATTAACTCATCTTAATCTAAGCTTAATTAATATATTTATCATTAATTCATGGTTAATTTGGCTAATTTCAGCCATAATATGATAGGATAATTAATTAGCTTAATATTACTAAGCTTAATTACAATAATCAACAGAGATTAATTAATTTAAAGAGGTTTAAGGAGCATGCATAGGCCTAATCTTTGATTTATTAACAATTTATCTTAATCTAACCTTGCTAATTAAGAAGGATTAAGTTAATTACCGTTAGGATTAATCAATTAGAGATTAAACTCTAATGATTTCCGCGTAGTGTTCTCTCTAGATGAGAGAGAGAGTAGCAAGGCTCCGAGTCTCCGTAAACTGTGAAGCTAGGGGTCCTATTTATAGATTTCTGGCACTCATAAGCTCTCACCGGCTGAAAAAGGCAGTTGCTTGAAGTTCAAGCAGCCCCCAGCAAGTCAAAAAAAAGGCCTCCTAGATATTTACAAGATATTTATAAATTAAGTAAAAATAGGTCAAAATATAGCATAATTGATATTTTAAAAGCTGGCAGGTAATGGGAGGGTCATCAGTGACCTGCCAGGGACTCATTTAGCAGTAGGGGTCGTTTTTTGACTTGCTGGGGGCTGCTTGAACTTCAAGCAGCCCCCAGCAAGTCAAAAAACGACCCCTACTGCTAAATGAGTCCCTGGCAGGTCACTGATGACCCTCCCATTACCTGCCAGCTTTTAAAATATCAATTATGCTATATTTTGACCTATTTTTACTTAATTGGTAAATATCTTGTAAATATCTAGGAGGCCTTTTAATAAAGTCTATGCTTAAATGATTACTGCAACCCTTCAATTTTACCTATTTTATTCAATTTACAGTGTAAACTTCCAGGGATCATAATTATGCCAGTTTTTATCGGAATTCAATTCTGAAAATTTCTAGCCCGGGGTTTGCTATGCTTAAGATTCCAAAAATACCAATATTTGCCATGGTCAGACAATTCTACATTGCTTTTTCAATAATCATCTCAGTTAAGCTTTATAAAACCTTTAAGGTTTCAGAAACTGGAAACCTTACACCTTAAGTACACTAAATTAATCAATACTATGATGTATTGAGGGTATTTCATGCTTGCATTTGGGAGTGACTAAAATAATAAAACTTATGCACTCATTATGAACTAAGTGTTCTCTCTATTGCTTGACAGAAGCATTTATGAGGACAAGGGACACATGCCTTTTTCTTCCTGAATCTCCAAGTCATTCCTCTCATGTGCGTGCATGCAAAAGGTTGCACAAAATTATTGATTCCAACTTGATATACAGTGTACGGTATACTTGCCAAGTGATGCCTTGCCATCCTCAACAAATGACCATGGTCGTGGTAGGAGTCCCTCCACATTTGTGGAGGGTTCTGTCCATGGTGATGTTACTATTCCACAAATCCCTCTACAAACTGTCATGCAAGGACAAGGACGAAGACAACACACTCTTTCATGTTTGGATGCGACAAGAAGATATCATCAACAACAGGCAAGGCAACACACCTGCAACATAAGAGAGAAGTGCCATCAACATGATAGACACTTTTTCCCTCTCATTGATGATCAAAATGAGGAACATGTGCCTTATGTTCATGACACATCAGTTGGATTGAATGCTTGCATTCTACATGCCTATCTCTGTATACGAGGTGTTCACCCTTCCATGCTACCATTGATACATGTCTCATTGCCTACATATCATACAAGAACCATGTCCTCCTTCTGTGAGTTTTGTCGTGCACGTCTTTGGCCGTGTGAAATGAAGAAGGAACATACACATCAATGGGATTTTTGTTTTTGCAAGGGTGGGAAAGTATCCCTCTTTCCTTTTGCAAGACTGCCAGATATATTGAAGAGGCTACTCAAGAACAGTTATGCTTTGAGTAGGTCTTTCAGAAGAAACATCAGGAGTTACAATAGTGTGATGGCATTTGCATCTCTTGGAGATACCATTGATGAGACATTGATGGGTAGGTTTGGTGCATATTACTTTTGTGTACATGGCGGTGTGTACCATCAAATTGGTTCTTTGCTACCACATGAAACAGGGGTGCCAAAATTTGCACAAATATATGTATATGATATTGAGCATGAGGTTTGGAATCATATGAGTGCCTTGGATGGTTTGAATTTTTCCACTCTTGAAGAATTATCAATGTTGATGCAATCATGTAATCTGTATGCAAATGCCTTCTACAATGTTGGTTGAATGTTACGTGACAGCCCCGGTGTGGAGATCAAAATGACAATATGTGAGAATAGAAATACTTCTAGGAAGTACTTGATACCTGTTGGCAATTAGGTTGATGTGATCATGCCAGATCAAGGGGATGTACAAACAGCTGGACATCAAGACATTGTGATACATTGTCAAAATGGAAGGCTATAAAGGATTTCAAATCTACACAGGTTGTACATGCCACCATTGTATGTTCTTCTCTTTCCATAGGGAGACGATGGATGGCATATCAAGCTTCTTTATGCTAATGTCATGGCCCTTTGGATGCCTTGGTTGGTCAACAATGTGTCACTCAAACATAGTACTATGCATATCGGCTACATGTTCATGCTGATATAGAGTCATGCTTGCTTCATGGGGGTCGTTTACTTCAACAATTTATGGTTGATGCCTATTGTGCCATTGAGGAATGTTGTCTTGCATGGGTCAGTACAAATTAGCAGACATTGAGGGCAAAATAGTATGCAAGTGTGGTTGACATGGTGCATTTTTTTGGGAGTGATGTTGTACTTGGACGGTCTGAAGGTTGAAGAATTGTCTTACCCTCATCTTTTATGGGTGGCCCTCGACACATGTACCAATTGTATCAAGACGCAATGGAAATTTTGCATGCAAAGGGAAAGCCAGAACTATTTATGACATTCACATGTGACCCTAAATGACCATAAATAAATGAGGCATTAATACTAGGACATGGTTTTTTTGATCAACCAGACATAACCACCATGGTTTTCTTCCTAAAATACTCAAGCATGATGAAGTGTATCTTAAAGAAAGATATTTTTGGGAAAGTGATGGCTTATATGTCTGTTGTGGAGCTCCAAAAGAGAGGCTTGCCACATTCTCATACATTATTGGATCTAGATCCCTCGGTGTAAGCCTCAATTAACATTTGACTATGACAAGATGATTTGTGCACAGCTTCCAAATAGAAATCAATTTCCAATGTTGCATGATATCATTGTTAGTTGTAACATTCATGGCCCATATGGTGAGTTCAATAGTTCATCTCCTTGCATGATTGATGGCTGATGTATTAGAAAATATGCATGTTCATTTTGTGAGCAAACAAGTATGGATAATAATGGCTACCCCATTTATATGCAGCGAAACAATGGCTTCACCGCCAAGGTTAGGTGTTCTACTATTGATAATTGATGGGCTGCACCATATAATCCTATTTTTTCAACACTATTTAATGCACATATCAATGTTGAGGTATGCTCTATAATTTCATTTGTCAAGTATATCTATAAGTACATCTACAAGGGGCATGATAGGGCAGCTATAAGATTCCATACATCAATATGTGATGCAGAAGGGGAGAACATTGATGAGATAGACATGTACACAGATGGCCGCTATGTATCTGCATCTAAGGCTTGCTAGAGAATTTTTGAATATCCTTTGCACAATGATACACCAGTTGTTCAGAGATTGAGCGTGCATGTTCCAGCTGGTCAAATGGTGATTTTTAAAGATAATGATAGACTTAATGATGTCTTGCAAAGGGAAAATGCAAGGAAGACCACTTTGAAAATGTGGTTCACATGCAACTTGGAGAATTTTGATGCAAACGATAGTTTGTACATTGATTTTCCTCAAAAGTGGTTGTGGAATTTGGGCTCCAAAAAATGGACAAAGAGATGTCGTGGGGACACTATTGGGTGGATTTATTTTGTACAGCCCTCTGTAGGTGAATGATATTATGTCCATTTGCTTTTGACTATTTGTAAAGGTTGTAAATCATTTGAGGATCTACGCTCTGCAAATGGTGTATTTTTGCCAACATTGAAGGCAACATTTATTGCAAGGGGTATCTTGGAAGATGATGGGGAATGGTTTGGATGCATAGAGTAAGCTTGCAGTAGTACACATACAGGCTTGCAATTGAGACATTTTTTTGTGAACATTCTATTGTTTTCTGAACGCTCCTCCCCTCATCTCTTATGGGAAATATTTTGACCTTTTGTGTCTGATGTCATTTCATGCAAGATTTTTGGAGGCAAAAGTTATTACATGAGGTACACGGGTTGGTAGTTGGGTTTTCATCCCTCAAATATGTTTTGTGCATTTTGGTACAAAGTTTCCATTTGTTCTTAGACGGAGACAGTTTCCAGTTAGATTGACTTTTTATATGACTATAAATAAGTCGCAGGGCCAAAGCATTGCCATGTTGGGCCTATACCTGGTGACACCGGTTTTCATTCATGGACAATTGTATGTTGCATTGTCACATGCACATTCAGTTGCTCGAGTGAAGATTCTCCTATGTGACGTTGATGTAAAAAAAACAACTGTACTAACAACAAACATTGTGTACCATGAGATATTAAACAATGCCATATGAAGGTTCCAAACCTTCTTTTTGTATGACGATAAATAAGTCACATGGCCAAAGCATTACCATGTTGGGCCTATACCTGGTGACATCGGTCTTCACTCATGGAAAATTTTAGGCTGCAATGTCACGTGCACACTCAACTCTTGCGTGAAGAATCTCCTACATCATGCTGATGTAATTTAGAAAACAATTGGACTAACAATAAACTTTATGTACCATGAGATATCAATCAATTCCATATGAAGGATCCAATCCTTCTCATTATTATCTTCTTATTTGTATATGTATCAAATCATAAAAAATTTCATGAATTAATTTTCTACCTCCCATGACATATACTAACTATGTATGTGAAAGTTTCATTCCTTCCTCACATTGTCTATTTTTTGGTTTCCATTTGGGTATATAGATCATGGATCAAATTCTTGCATCTTCCAGGTATCCTTTCGATTAAATTTAGAAGATCATCCACATCTTGGTATGCTTTTGTCCACTATTAGACATTATGTGGAGACTTATTGTGTTCCTTTTGGGACCACGTTTTTGGTGTGCACCTTTGCCGCACAAAAAAAATTGTTAGGACCATTCACAAGCACTACAAGACAAGGTGTATGTGCATAAAATTAGGAATTCACTTTGCATAAAGCAATATTCATGGAATTTTTGTTTTTTTAATGTGTTACGGGCATTAGGAAGTTTCCATCTATTGATATTTCTACATTGCATATTTTGGCATACTCCTATGACGTTGAGTATGGTGTCTACTCGGTAAGGAAGGAGTGTGTGTCTTACCAAGATGAAGATGATGCTCAATGGTTTTCGAGATATGTAGGATACTCTGTTCCCAAAGATTGGGAGTACATCTAGAATTCTAGGTTTGTCGAGTTGATCTACCAAATCTACTTGCCTAAACAACTTGCATGTTTGGCAGTACCACACATAGCTGCAATAACTACTATGTGTAAAATGTTGTGTTTGTTCTTCGATTGTATTATTTCAAAAAAAGTCTCCCTTTTTCACTACTTTTGTTTGTTAATATAGGAGATAATCAACCTTGGGATAGAAAAATTGTCATAAAATCTAATATCTAACCAACCCAAATGATTTTCTCATATTAAATTGATCACTTAATGTGGGAGAATAAACAGGAACAAGTGTTAAGATATAGATATGTGCTTATAGATCTATCTCAGCACGGGGCCAATGGTAAAGGGGCCCAAATGAGAGATGGTCTATCAAAGAGAAAGGCTAACCAATGGAGCATAATACCTTAGGGTTAGCTTCATTGAAGACCTCCAATAATGTGTGTAAAAGTCCTTTGACCTTAGGTAAGCTAGGGCTGAGCTTGAGGCGGGAAACTGGCCCAAGCTCGAGGTGCTTGTCGTGCTTGAGGTGCTTGTCATGCTTGAGGTGCTTGATTAAGGTGCTTAAATTGATTGACCTGCTACATGCTTGAGGTGCTTGACTTGCTACTTGATTAAGGTGCTCGAGGTGCTTTGACATGCTTGCCTGAGATGCTTGTGGGAACACCCCTAGTTCAAGTGCATTGTCATGCTTGATGACTAAGGTGCTTGAGCACCAAAAGTCAAAAGTATCCCTACAAGAGGGGGGGCGAGCCCTTTTCCTAGGGGATAGAGAGAGAACACACACTCACACACACAAGGAAGGCCCAAGCTTGAAGAGGCAGCAGGGGCACATGTCAAGCCCCTACCTATGTTACCTTCATGAGATGCCTGAAGCCTATTGGTTGGCCACCCAAGGGGTCCAATAGTAATTTAGAAGATTTAATTAATTGATTTAGCATTTATCTAGCCCTCTCTCTCAAAGGGTAAAGGGGGACACTTGTCTCAAGGCTACCCCTACTGCTTGTAATGCCTCCTCCTTATGATTGGCTAGGCCTGGAGGGGTCCAATGAGCTTCAAGAATGAGCTACAAGGGGGGGTCAACCCAAGCAAGCTAGGAGGTTGCTTAGGGGGTATACTCACCCACACACACTCACAAACACTCTCATTGTGTGCTATGCAAAGTGAAAGAGCTCCCTCTCCAAGCAAGTAGAGGTTGAGAGCCTACACCAACACTCTTGGCTATGGAGTGCAAATCCAACCAAGAGCCATGCTTCAATGCTTAAGCTTGTCATCTCCTTCCTCTTCATTACTATGCTATTATGTATGCTAGCAACAAGAGTTATGATAAGCGATGAACTAATTCTTTCTCCTACGAAATGTTTCTTCTTCCTCTTCCCTACCCTCATTCCGTGCTAGCTCTCTCCACCTTCGAAGGTGTTTGATGTCTTGGGACTGAGGCTTGGGATAGTTAAAGATTTCTTCAATTTTATGTTATGTTGGTGCTGCATGAAGCTTTTCATCTTCATTGCACCACCTAGGTCACAAGGAACACAAAGACTGTATTGTAACAAGTCTCTCTTAATGGGAGAAATCATAATACAAATGCCTATTGGAGGGGGGACTGGCTCCACATAAATCCGGTCCTCAACTGTTGTCATGTTCTCTAAATATTCTCTCTTGAAAAAGAATTGTTCATGCCAAGTTAACTAATTGCTATGATTATGTTTCTATCTTCAATTATGTCCACCCGTTATGCTCATAAATTTACTCCTCAAAAGTACTCTCATTAATTTCTGCTACTCTCAAGTTAAATAGGCCCAGTCCATTACATTGGTATCAGAGCATTTGGTTTCTCTTTTCTTGCTTAAGAAGAGAGGTCCTTAAGTAGCCTATAAATGGTTGATGTTGTTAATTATATTAGAGTAAGTGGAACTGGGATCTAATATCGGTTTTGTTGAGCCCACTATGTGGGGGATGGTGCACACCTTGGGAGCTTTGTACTTAGCAATGGAGTCTTTTTAGACTTTCCTACGGCTTTACCATTATTGAGCCATAAGAAGTCTGAAAGGAGCTAGCCCTTGGCAACTCTGCTATGTTAGACCTACTCCTCTACTCTCTATAATTAACCACTTTGAGCCGTGGGTGTAGATACTTAAGAGCCGATTTTCAAAGGCTAAGAGGAGTGGCTACTAAGGTTTTGAATTGCCAAAGCATACACTAAGTACATACATAAATTTTGTTAACATGGCTGACAATAATCAAGAGAGTAGAATGAACATTGATAGATTTGATTTTGCACATGAAGGTGCTAATGATGATGCTCCCATGTTTGTGAATTATCTCGTCACTAGGTTGCAGCAAGCTATGGGCAACCTTGCTTTGCTTGCAAGCCGAAGTTACTCAACAACTTCGTGCTTATGTAATTTCCCTTCCTCTCCAAGAGGAGAGAGAGCTTAGGAGGCCTCTTGAAGAGACCCCCAAAAGAAGACTCTCTCCCATTAGAGAGGAGGAATCCAAAGAGCAAGAAAGCAATGAAAGTCTAAGTTCCTCTGATGATGTGGCTCCACAAAGACGGCGGTCTAGACGATCGCCTACTCCTCCCAAGAGGAAAAGATCAACACATAGTCCTTCTCCTCATCACTCTGAAAGGCAAGAGAGGAAACAAAGGAAGAAAAGGGCTAGGAAGAGGTCACCCTCTTCTCCTTCTTCTTCACCTTCCTCCTCTTCTGACGAAAGTTATGGCTATTCTCCTAGAGAATACAAGAGGGGAGGACATCGCAAATCATTTCCTGCATGGCGAAGGTCACAAAAGATAAAGAAGTTCAAGGAGGCAGGAAAGAGTATCTCTTTTCTCACCTATGATGGCACCTTCGGTGCTACCGACAAAGTGTTGGCCTTCATCCAGCAATTTGATGCGGCCTTTGGAGATGAGGGCTTCACAGAGTCCTCCAAGCTACGCCATGTAGCTATGAACTTCCAAAAATCAGCTCGTCAATGGTGGGCTAGCCTTCGTGGAAATGGTGAAGCCCCAAAGACATGGAAAACTCTACGAGTTTCCATCATGAAGCAATTCCTTGCAAGTGATGCAAAGGATAAAGTTCTTACCAAATGGCGCAGCTTGAAGCTTCTCTCCCATGAGTCTATCCACAAATACGTAGACAAGTTTTGGGATTTACATCTCAAGGCTACTGTCTTTCAAAAGATAGACTTTGCCAAGAAAAGGCAACAATTCTGTGCAGGATTACCTGAAGAGATGGCCGAATATATCAACTCTCAACGGCATGCTACTATTACCGAAGTAATCCATCACACCATGGTTGCTTCACGCATCAATTTCCATCAAGGGGCTAGACGTAATGTCAAGCCCATGGAAAACAAAGACAAAAATGATGCAAAGGGAAAAACCAATGTTCAAAATACTTCCCAAGTCAATTCCAATAACAACAACAACAACAATCGGTCCAAGGAGAAGGGAGTTTACAAAGGTAAAAAAAAACTCTCTCCTGAAGAGCTTGAAGCTTTTCACAAGGACCATAAGTATTTCAAGTGTGGGGAGCAAGGACATGGCTATCGTTCTTGCCCCAAGAAGAATACTCGCAATGAGACTCCTAGGGCTTCCACCATCGAAGCTCCAAAAGAGGATACTCATTGCAAAGGATCATCACTTTCCTATGCTTGGGGAAAGGTAAGAGAGCATGATGCCTTTATCTTGTTTGACCCTGGCTCTACTCTCAACTTCATATCAATAGAGTTGGCCACCAAGTTGGGCATTCAAGCTTTTGAGATGGGAGATATAGTAGTGGCTGATGCAGCTTTTAAGGGACAACAAGCCTCCGTTACTCTCTTGATTGGGAAGTTGATGCTTCATGTCCAAAGCTATGTTGACAAAGAAGATTTCTTCATCTCTCCTCTCCAACATCAGGATGTTATCCTAGGGGCACCACGGTTTGATCGCATGGCTGCCAACATGAAGTTCCCTGAAAGGAGAATCTACTTCACCTACAGGGGAAAGAACATGTATATAGATGCTAGTGAGCGTGGTCACACCATTCCACTTGTAAATCCTCTTGATCTTGATAAGTCAATGAAGAGCTCAGTTTCTGCGTACATGATTTTTGTCAAAGAGTCTCTAAAAGATACTAATGTTTCATCAAATGTAAATGGTAGGAATCAAGAAGAATTATACTTGTCTAATTTTCTAAAAGGATTCCAAGATGTGTTCATCGATGATATCCCTATGGACTTACCTCCAAAATGAGGGGATGATGACCATCGCATTGAGCTCCTTCCTGGAAGCTCACCACCTAACAAGCCTCCTTATCGAGTCTCACAAGCTCAACAAGAGGAGATCATGAGGTAAGTACAAGAGCTGGTAGACAAAGGGATGGTGAGGCCTAGTTCCTCTCCCTTTTGTTCTCCAGTCCTTTTAGTGCAAAAGAAAGATGGTACATACCGTATGTGTGTGGAATATCGAGCACTAAACCATATCACTATCAAAAACAGATTTCCCGTACCTCGGGTAGAAGATCTGTTTGATAAGCTACAAGGCTCTACCTACTTCAGTAGGATTGACCTTAAGAGTGGCTATCATCAAATAAGGATAGTGGATGAAGATATCTTAAAGACCGCGTCTCGCACAACGTTTGGTCTTTATGAATATCTAGTCATGACTTTTGGCTTGACTAATGCACCAGCTACATTCAATCGTTTGATGGAGAAAATTTTTAGACCATATCGTAAATTCATTGGAGTGTTCTTTGATGATATCATCATCTACTCCAAGTCTTTGGAGGAACATAAGCAACATCTCCAAGTGATTTTTCAAGCATTGAGGGAGAACAAGCTTTATCTCAACCAAAAGAAAAGCGAATTCTTCCTTCAAGAGATTCAATATCTAGGTCATATTATCTCTAAAGATGGTATCCAAATGGATCCATCAAAGTTAGAGGTAATAAAAGCATGGCCTAACCCAAGACATTTACATGAGCTAAGAAGCTTTGTTGGTATGTGCGCATACTATAGAAGCTTCATAGCAAAATTCTCTCAAGTAGCAGGACCACTACACGACTTAACTAAGAAGAACGTTAAGTTTGTATGGACTGCTAAGGAGAAAAATTCTTTTGAAAAGCTCAAAGAGAAACTTACTTCCCAACCAGTCCTCGTGCTTCCGGATCTCTCAAAGCCATTTGAGGTCCAATGTGATGCTTGTGGTGAATGCCTTGGAGCAGTTTTTCTTCAAGAAGGGCATGCCATAACATATGAGAGCCGAAGGCTCAATATTGATGAACGAGTCTTGGGCATTTATGAGAAAGAGCTTTTAGTTGTTCTACATGCCCTAGACACATGGAATCACTACCTATTGGGGACTCCATTTATCCTATGAACCGACCACCAAAGTCTCAAGTATTTCATGACGCAAACCAAGCTTTCCGACAAGCAAATGAGGTGGAAAAATTTTCTTTCGCAATTTAATTTCCATATTGCTCACATAGCTGGTAAGCACAATCAAGTTGCCGATGCACTTTCACGACGACCAAAAGTTAATGCGGTGTCTATAGCTACTCACAATGATCTATCCTCTATGATAGATGAGTATGCTACTGACCCTAACTTTAGAGACATAATGTCAGCCCTTGCTTTGGGGAAGAAAGAGGAACCATTCACCTTGCAGGATGGTTATCTTCTCCACGGCAATAGGCTATGTGTTACCCATTCCCTTCGTGAGAAAGTTATGTATGAATCCCATGCTCCTCCATATGCGGGGCATAGAGGTATTCAACCTACTCTCCGAGGAGTAGAGACATACTTCTATTGGCCTACCATGAAAGTGGACATACAAGAGTATGTATCAAAATGTGTAGTATGCCAAAAGACCAAGTATGATAGAGGGAAGCAACCTGGATTACTCCAGTCATTGCCTATTCCAAATTCACCATGGGAGAGTATATCCATGGATTTCATCTTTGGATTACCCAAGTCTATCCATGGGAATACAGGAATATGGACAATAGTCGATAGGTTTAGCAAGCAAGCACATATTATTCCTATCAAAAAGACTATTAAGGCACATCAAATGGAAAATCTCTTCATATCTCAGATTTTCAAGCACCATGGATTACCCACATCCCTCATGTCAGATAGAGATCCTAGAATGACCAGTAATTTCTGGAAAGGTCTCTTTGAAAATCTAGGAACAAGATTGAATTTCTCTTCGGCCTATCACCCACAACGGATGGCCAACGTGAGATGGCCAATCTTACGATACTCGATCTACTCAAGACTTATGTTACTGAAGTAGATCAACGCTCACAATGGGAAAAGTACTTACCTCTTGTAGAGTATGCCTACAATAATAATGTACATACTTCTACGGGAAAATCACCTTTTGAGATCATTGAGGGAAGACCTAAAAGTCCCTTGCTACTCAAAGTACATGGGAAGATCTTCGCCGCCGATGAGTATAGCCGTGACCTACAAGAATCTTTTCAAAAGATTAGGGAGGCTATATCCATCTCTCAACAAAGGCAAAAAGATGCTGCTGATAAGCACAGAAGAGCCTTAATGTTAAAGGAAAATGATTGGGTCTTACTCAAGTTTCCTAAGGCTCGATTAAGGCAAACGACGGGCAAAAATCTTACGGGCCATCAAAAGTATTATGCTAAACTAGCAAAAAGATACTATGGTCCTTTCCAAATCTTGAAGCCCATCAATGAGACGGCTTATCAACTCAAGTTGCCCAACCATTGGCTCATACACAATGCCTTTCATGTAAGACTACTTAAGCCTTACAAAGGAGAGCCACCAGCTGAACCAATTATTGAAGATCCTCCCGAAGTTGAAGTCCAAGAAGAGGTGATACAACCCGAAGCTGTCCTTTGGCATGAAGACAAGGTACTACGACATGGTAAGATTATCTGACGGTATCTGATTAAGTTCAAAAATTATCCTTTTGAAGATGCTAGATGGATGCAAGGAGTACAGCTTAAGGATAGTATGAACCTTGTCAATGCTTACAATGCTACATTAGAGTAAGCAAATGTACAAATTTCTTTTAAATGACTCATGTTTTTTTCTTATAAGACTAGTCCTCTTTTTAATTGTGCACAAATTTAACTAGTATGCATGCTTAGAATCATGTTTGTGATGACGACGTCTCTCAAACACCAAGTAGAATTTGTCACTCTACTTTGGGAGAATGAAATGGACTAAAGAGCATACATGCTTGCCGAAGCTATGTCTCCCAAGCACCAAATGGATTAGTCATCCATCTTGGAAAGATGTCATAGGGTAAAAAGGGATCCTCTACCCGCTAAGTAAGATTGACTAATGACTAAGACTTTATCTCTTCTACCTCATAGTCGAGGACGACTATGATTTCAAGAGAGAGGTAATGTCATAAAATCTAATATCTAACCAACCCAAATGATTTTCTCATATTAAATTGATCACTTAATGTGGGAGAATAAACGGGAACAAGTGTTAAGATATAGATATGTGCTTATAGATCTATCTCTGCATGGGGCCAATGGTAAAGGGGCCCAAATGAGAGATGGTCTATCAAAGAGCAAGGCTAGCCAATGGAGCATAATACCTTAGGGTTAGCTTCATTGAAAATCTCCAATAATGTGTGTAAAAGTACTTTGACCTTAGGTAAGCTAGGGCTGAGCTTGAGGCGGGAAATCGGCCCAAGCTCGAGGTGCTTGTCGTGCTTGAGGTGCTTGTCATGCTTGAGGTGCTTGATTAAGGTGCTTAAATTGCTTGACCTGCTACATGCTTGAGGTGCTTGACTTGCTACTTGATTAAGGTGCTCGAGGTGCTTTGACATGCTTGCCTGAGATGCTTGTGGGAACACCCCTAGTTCAAGTGCATTGTCATGCTTGATGACTAAGGTGCTTGAGCACCAAAAGTCAAAAGTATCCCTACAAGAGGGGGGGCGAGCCCTTTTCCTAGGGGATAGAGAGAGAACACACACTCACACACACAAGGAAGGCCCAAGCTTGAAGAGGCAGCAGGGGCACATGTCAAGCCCCTACCTATGTTACCTTCATGAGATGCCTGAAGCCTATTGGTTGGCCACCCAAGGGGTCCAATAGTAATTTAGAAGATTTAATTAATTGATTTAGCATTTATCTAGCCCTCTCTCTCAAAGGGTAAAGGGGGACACTTGTCTCAAGGCTACCCCTACTGCTTGTAATGCCTCCTCCTTATGATTGGCTAGGCCTGGAGGGGTCCAATGAGCTTCAAGAATGAGCTACAAGGGGGGGTCAACCCAAGCAAGCTAGGAGGTTGCTTAGGGGGTATACTCACCCACACACACTCACAAACACTCTCATTGTGTGCTATGCAAAGTGAAAGAGCTCCCTCTCCAAGCAAGTAGAGGTTGAGAGCCTACACCAACACTCTTGGCTATGGAGTGCAAATCCAACCAAGAGCCATGCTTCAATGCTTAAGCTTGCCAATTCCTTCCTATTCATTACTATGCTATTATGTATGCTAGCAACAAGAGTTATGATAAGCAAGCAACTAATTCTTTCTCCTACAAAATGTTTCTTCTTCCTCTTCCCTACCCTCATTCCCTGCTAGCTCTCTCCACCTTTGAAGGTGTTTGATGTCTTGGGACTGAGGCTTGCGATAGTTAAAGATTTCTTCAAGTTTATGTTATGTTGGTGCTGCATGAAGCTTTCCATCTTCATTGCACCACCTAGGTCACAAGGAACACAAAGACTGTATTGTAACAAGTCTCTCTTAATGGGAGAAATCATAATACAAATGCCTATTGGAGGGGGGACCGGCTCCACATAAATCCGGTCCTCAACTGTTGTCATGTTCTCTAAATTCTCGCTCTTGCAAAAGTATTGTTCATGCCAAGTTAACTAATTGCTATGATTATGTTTCTATCTTCAATTATGTCCACCCGTTATGCTCATAAAGTTACTCCTCAAAAGTACTCTCATTAATTGCCGCTACTCTCAAGCTAAATAGGCCAATTCCATTACAAAAACAGTCCTTAATTTAGGAATGGAGAAAGTCCAAGCCAATTGCCAATTGCATGATGAAGCGAGCTACATTGATATTGCCTCTTAAATCATTTGTGGCACAATAGTGTCCTTGATTGAGTTTGTTCTATGAGAGACATATCAACAACTTTGTCATTTGTGATCCCTTTTAGGCAATGTTCTTTGAATATCTGGATACATTTTTAAATGTCTTGGTGTTTATTATGACTTTGTAATTATATGCAATAGACTTTTCCACTTGAGATTTGAGATTTGAGTTTGAGGGATCCAAGATATTAGGTTCATATCTTAGAGATCTTTGTTTAAGCACAAAAAGTCTATGCATTGAGCGTCACATTTGTGAGAGGATAGGTTTCTATATTGAGAGAGAGAGAGAGAGAGAGAGAGAGAGAGAGAGAGAGAGAGAGAGAGAGAGAGAGAGTGCAATAAAGTAGAGAGAAAATCATGCATGTTTCTTGAGGAAAACTCTAGAGTCTTTCTCTGTGTGTCTTTTCTTGAGCTTGCACTTCTTATAATGCTTTGTGTAGATTATATATTTTTTGTATGATAAGATGTTATGTTGTAATATTGTGCAAGGGATTGCTTCCTTCATGGTAGTTGACACATAGTTCAACTTTATATGCATTGTGATGTATTTTTTAATGGTACAACTATGGAAAACACTAATAACAATGCCATCGTGGAGACCGAGTCTGATGGTATTGAGTCCACTCCTCCAATGTTTGAAAATGTTTGAGCGGCAAAGAGAAGTGCTCGATGCATGGCCGGATTCTCTTCTGTTAATCTTGTGGTAAATGATGGGAATCAGGAACTCATGGCTACATTATGGGACTTCTTTTCCCGTAGTGAGTCTAGAAAGTTGGACATTGAATGACACTTGGAAGCACTTTTGGACGTGGCTCATCAAGCGAATGACCAACAAATTGTAGACCTAGATCAACAATTTGAATCATGCAAAGTCACACATGCCCAATAGGGAAATCCAAATCCAAATTGATGCACTTAAGGACCAAGTTCTTTCTCTAGAAGGAGAGGTAACCCGGCTCAAGGTCCACCTTAATCGATTGAATGCATTGATGACAAAGATGGCTCGAGCTTCTGATGAACGTGCCACATATCAACATTCAACCTTGGCTACTATAAATAATTGAAGCATGTACTTATGTGTGTTAATTTGATTCAAGATCTTGATGTACTAAAGCATACCTTGCTTTGAACTATGTTGGTAGGATAAAATAGTGAACATGTTGTTTTGTTTGGTTTTATACTTGTGTTGCTTGATCTACATGGCATGAAGCCATAGAGTATACTTAAATTAGGTTTTGAGACCTTGCTTGAGATTATATTTTTGTCAAAAAAATATGAAGTACTACCTTTGTGGCTTGGGGACATAAGGTAGCATGTTGTTAAAAAGGAGGCTTCCCTCATTACAACTATGCTTAGCTGTGTGAGCTTCAAGGTTGCAATGAAATACTTGGAAGCTTGATAGATTCCATGATAGTATTCCAGTATCTAGATTTCATTGTGAAAGTTATCTTTAGGTTTACAAGTAGAAATTGTCTTACTTCTTTAGATTTGGTTCACTTTTTGCACTCTCAAATAATTGGGTAGCACTGTCCAGAACCCATTATTAATTTGTAATGACCATTGTAGAGTGGGGTCAAACCACTTCAATGGGATATTTTATTGTATTGATGCATATGCACATGCCTAAAGTTTGTTTTCTCTTTGCAAACAAAAAACTTACTCCGATGAAACCCTTTGCTTTGGAGATTAGGGACCATTGAGACCCTGGTATGATGTGTATCCACAAAGTATGTATAATGTATCCTAAATGTGGAAGGTTTAAACAAGACGATAGAGTTGTGTGATTATTTTTACAAAAGGGTGGTAGCGATGTATGATAGTGTAGGGAATTTGGATATTACTAGAGTTATTATATATTACCAATTGAAACTCCATCAAAGCATCCTTTGCCCCCACTAACTATTTTGTTTGTTTCCTAAGAGTTTTGACAATTTGCATGGAGTGAGCAATGTAGATCCTGAGTAGATTTGTGCATCTCTTTATGCATGTCTGCGAGTGATTAAGAGCTAAGATTTTGTTACAAATTTAAGAGTTGTAGTGGTATTAATAGTGTGCTCTTTTGGTTTGCACCATCATATGGGTCACATACAATAGCTGTTATGCTAATTCAATTCTCTATATTTCATGAAAAGATGATGTTATGATGTTTCTCTGGATGGATTCAAATGTTCTATTTATAGTTGCAACGTCAAAGAAGGCATTGGACACTATCTACATTCAGGTGGATGCTTCATCATCCGCCATTTCATATCTATGGTAACATCTAAGTATATCCTTTATAAAATTTTCAGCTTAGTGTTCAAATTGACAATTTTCTCACGTAGATCCACCTGGTTGGAGAGGCCCACTCACTACGCACAATGAAGTACACATTACTGAAAGCTTTGAAGTTGTTAGGTAAGGAAGATCAATGTAAGCACAATATTTTTTGATATTTTGTTTGGTTTTTGGTTATTAAACTTATTGTCCTTAACGTATTGGCTTGCAGTAATCACTATTATCGTGATAACATTTTCATGAAAGTGCATGAGTTTTTTGGTGGACTCCAAGGATACTTTCACATTAGTGTATCTTTGAATCGTAATGCAGGTTCAACTCGCATACGAGCTAGCGAGCTCGGAGATTTCTTGCCAACCAATGCAGAATACTCTTAGGGATAGGTGTGAGAATTGAAGGGTTGTATTGTACACACTGCATGAGGGGCCTTGTCATTTTGGTAGGAGCATTCATTATGTGAGCCCATTGGTTCTATGAGTACCAAATGCAACATCCCAAAGGTTGTGGTTTTGAAGCTGCATTTTTTTGTTAGTTAAGATTTAGTGGCTTTCAAAAACATTTTCTTAAGAGACGAATATTAGGTTATCCTTACGAAGACTATTTACAGTAATAAAAGTGGATTGTTGTTTTTCTTTTAGTTTCCTCTCTCTCTCTCTCTCTCTCTCTCTCTTTCTCTCTCTCTCTCTCTCTCTCTCTCTCTCTCTCTCTCTTCTCTCTCTCTCGCTATAAAGTTAAAAAAGCCATGTTCTTCTTCTTCTTCTTCTTCTTCACTCTCTCTCTCTCTCTCTCTCTCTCTCTCTCTCTCTCTCTCTCTCCACCCCATAACGTGCAGTCTTTTAATTTTATAGTATAGATGTTTATTTGATTCTCTATGCACTTTCTATTATCACACAAAGTCAATGTAATTCACATTGATACCATAAAGCATGTAAAATCTTATTGCACAATAAAAACATTTAAGATATGGTTGTTACTACTTTGAATTAAGTGTATAAATAATATTGACATACGTTATCCTTTTAAGAAAGGGGGAGGAGGGGTTATCCAAAATTTTATGATACTCCTTCTTGGCTGCAGCAATGTGCGGGTCACATACTAGTTATTACAACTAAAGGGACCAAGAGCATACCTTGAATATGTCTTCCAAAACTATCCTATGAGAGAGATCAAGAGAAAGTGAATTGTACCATTTCACATAATCAAAGAGCAAAGGATGCTCAATAGCCAAATGGAAGTTTCTTGCTTTATGGGCCCAATCAAGATAGAAAAAGAGGTGAGCGAAGCTCACATTTGAAAGCCACTATTTGATGACATCCACTAGAAAACTTTTGATAAAACATAAAAACCCAAAAATATGTAAAAACCAATGTAGGCATTCTATAAGTTCTAGCAACATCAAAATTCCCCTCGTTTAGGTTTTATGTCACACATATTATAACTATCAAGATAAATAGTCAAATATGAAGCGTAGTCTTGAGTACTTTGTTTTTTATCTCTCCCTATGCTATTTTGTTCTCTAGCTTTGGCCCAAAATATCACACCACTTACTCACTATATGTAACATTTAATGGAAAGTAACTTGTGTGTAGTGGAAAATAGCATGAACATAGTGAGCATTTCATTAGAATAGATTCCTAATGATAATAACAAGAGTGCTTGGGTGGAGAGATCAACAAATAGCTTACCACCTAGTTAGATAGCATGAACAATACTTCAAAAGAGAGAGAAATTAAGCAATTGACAACAGTTGACGACCGGATTTGCATGGAGCCGGCCCCCCCTCCAAAAGGCTTTGTATTATGGTTTCTCCCATCAAGAGAGACATTTTACAATACAATTTCTTGTGTTCCTTCAATACTAGCTAGTGCAATGAAGATGGAAACTTCATGCACTACGCAAAACACTTATCAAACACAACATTAATTCCCTCACGTTCTCAGACCCAAGACCTCACACACCTTTGAAGATGGTGAGAGCTAGCGGGATATGAGAGTAGATTGAGAGGAAGAAGGAGTATTCTTACGAGAAAGATGTACATCTCCTCACATAATCACTCATATTAGCATATCTTAGCTTAGTAATTAGCATGGTAGAGGAGATGATCATACATTAAATCTTGGCTCTTGGTTGGATTTTCATCACAAAGCCAAGAGTTGTTGGTGTAGGCCTTCCTTCTCACAAGTGTGGAGTAGGTGATAAGCTTTCCATTAAAGCTTGAGAAGGAGAGAGAGAGAGTCTTCTTTACTTCACACATGAGATAGTGTGAGTATGCGTGTCAATAATGCCTTGCAAAAACCAGCCCCCTCTCTCTCTCTTGGTCGAACCCCCTTGATAATTACTCATGCTAGCATCCTATTGGACCTCCCCAGGTTTAGCCAATGACAATTAAGCAGCATAAGTGAGAGCCTTTTGACATGTGTCCCCCTTTCCCCTTTTGTGAGATCTTTAGGTAATTTAATAATTCAACTAAACTCTCATTGGACCCCTTTGCATCCTTGCCAATAGGAATCAGGCAAGCCATTGGGCTGCTGAATGCTCATTGGTCCCTTTGGGAGACTGTCCAATAGTCTTCTAGATAGCTTAATTCTTTCTTTTATTAAGTGTTTTTAAATTAATTAAACTAGATTTGCTCTAGCCTAATTCTCATTGGTCCACCTCCAAGGCCATCCAATAGGATTTGAGTACACCTTGTGGGCATCTGGGCTAGGGAGCTGACATGTGTCCCTCTTTCCCCTCGTGTACAAAGGGAGCTTGTGTGTGTGTGTGAGAGAGTTTCTCTCTCATCCCCTCCTTCTTGGGCTCGCCCCCTCCTATGTAGGGCTTGACAAAGACTTTTGGGACACACACAAAGCATCCGATTTTCCCTAAAGTTGACCTTTGGACACAACCTTTGAATTTTGGAACCTTAGCATTTTGGAAGTCTTAATGGGCTGAACCTTAAGGTCTTTGAAGCCCATTGTTGCACATAGATCTTTTGCAGATGGCCCCCGTTTGTATCCCTATTTTCCCTCCTTTGGAATCCTACTGTGGCCAGTCTGCTAACTTAACCAATATTCTAGCTTTTTCTCCTCTGGCACTTTCCCATATTAAATGATCAGTTTAACATGAGAAAATCATTTAGGAGAATTAGATATTGATTATTATGACATTACCTCTCTCTTGAAATCATAGTCATCCTCGACTATGGTGTAGAGAAGATAAAGCATATTCATGAGTCCTTTTTCTTAGCGGGTAGAGGATCCCTATGTTACCCTACGACATCGTTCCAGAATGGATGACTAGTCTATTTGGTGCTTGAGAGCCCGAGGCTGCCGCAAGCATGTCTGCACATTAGTCCTATCATCTTCCATAGTAGAGTGACAAGTTCTACTTGGTGTTCGGGAGACGTCATCTCCGCAAACTTGATCTATGCATGCATACTACTTCATTTTTGTGCACAATAAAGAAAAAGAGAATCTTATAAGACAAAAATTTGTTCATTTTTAACATTTTGTACATTTGCTTACTCTTGGGAAGCATTGTAAGCATTGACAAGGTTTAGGTTATCCTTTAATTGTATGCTTTGCATCCATCTAGCATCTTCAAAAGGATAATTCTTAAACTTAATAAGATATCGTTGGATATTCTTACCGCCTCTTAGTACCTTGTCTTCATGTCAGAGAATGTGGACTCGAGCTGCAACACTTATTCTTGATCCTCGATCTCGAGTGGGACTTCAATAGTTGGTTCTTGAGGTGGCTCTCCTTTGTAAGGCTTTAGTAGGCTCACATGGAAAGCATTGTGTATGAGCCAATGGTTGGGAAACTTGAGTTGATAGGCCATCTCATTGATTTTCCTAAGAATCTGGAAGGGACCATAGTACATTTTTGCTAACTTAGCATAGTACTTTTGGTGTCCCGTGGGATTCTTGCCCGTCGTGTGCCTTAATCGAGCCTTGGGGAATTTGAGTAAGACCCAATCATTTTCTTTAAAGGCTTGGGCTCTTATGTGCTTGTCAGTAACATACTTTTGCCTTTTGCTATGAGATAGAGATAGCATCCTTAATCTTTTCGAAAGATTCTTTTAGGTCTCGGCTATACTCATCTGCAACGAAGATCTTCCCGTGTACCTTAAGTAGCAAGAGACTTTTTGATCTTCCCTCAATTAGTGCAAAAGGTTCTTTTCCCGTGGAAGTATGTACAATGTTATTGTAGGCATACTCCACTAAGGGTAAGTACTTCTCCCATTGGGATCTTTGATCTACTTCCGTTACATAGGCTTTTAGTAGATCAAGAATTGTTAGGTTAGCTATTTCACTTTGGCCATCCGTTTGCGGGTGATAGGCCGAAGAGAAGTTTAGCCTTGTTCCTAAATTCTCAAAGAGACCCTTCCAAAAATTATTGGTCATTCTAGGATCTCTATCCGACACTATGGACATTGGCAAGCCATGGTACTTGAAAATTTGTGAAATGAAGAGGGTTGCCATTTGATGGGCTTTGATAGTCTTTTTGACAAGTATAAAATGAGCTTGTTTACTGAACCTGTCTACTATCATCCATATTCTTGTATTCCCATGGATATACTTGGGCAATCCAAAGATAAAATCCATGGATATGCTCTCCCATGGAGAATTAGGGATTGGCAAAGGTTGAAGCAATCCAAGTTGCTTCCCTCTATCAAACTTCGTCTTTTGGCATACCACACATTTAGAAACATACTCTTGTATGTTTGCTTTCATGGTAGGCCAACAGAAATATGTTTCAATCCCCTTTAGGGTAGATTGAATCCCTCTATGCCCTCCATAAGGAGGAGCATGCGATTCATACATTACTTTCTCACGTAGTGAGCTAGTAACGCATAGTCTATTGCCATAGAGAAGATAACCATCTTGTAAAGTAAATGGTTCCTCTTTCTTCCCTAGTGCAAGGGCTGAAATCACATCTCTAAAATCAGGATCAATAGCATACTCATCTATCATAGAATATAGATCATTGTGAGTTGCTATGGAAACAACATTCACTCTTGGCCGTCTTGAGAGTGCATCGGCTACTTGATTATGCTTGCCAGCATGTGAGCAATATGGAAATGAAATTGTGAAAGAAAATTTGCCCACCTCATTTGTTTGTCCGAGAGCTTGGTCTGCGTCATGAAGTACTTAAGACTTTGGTGGTCCATTAGTAGAATGAAAGGAGTCCCCAATAAATAATGCTTCCATGAGTCTAAGGCATGTAGAACTGCAAGGAGTTCCTTTTCATATATGCCTAGAGCTTGCTCAACAGGGTCGATCCTTCGAATTTCATAGCCTATGACATGAACTTCTTGAAGCAAAACAGCTCCAAGGCAATCACCACAAGCATCGCATTGGACCTCAAATGGCTTTGAGAGATCCGGTAATGTAAGCACATGTTGAGAGATAAGCTTTTCTTTAAGCTTTTCGAAAGCATTGTTCTCCTTGGCAGACCATGTGTACCTAACGTTTCTCTTTGTTAGGTCATGTAATGGTCCTGCTATTAGTGAGAACTTTTCTATGAAGCGTCTATAGTATGCACACGTACCTATAAAGATTCTTAATTCATGAAGATTCCTTGGTTTAGGCCAGCCTTTTATTACCTCTAACTTTGATGGATCCATTTGGATGCGATCTTGAGAGATAATGTGACCTAAATACTGAATCTCTTGTAAGAAAAATTCACTTTTCTTTTGATTAACATAAAATTTATTCTCTTTTAGAACTTGAAATATTACCTAGAGGTGTTGCTTGTGTTCGTCTAATGAATTAGAGTAGATGATGATATCATCAAAGAACACTCCAATAAAGTTCAGTGAGGCCTGAATAGCTTCTCCATCAAGTGGTTAAATGTGGCTGGTGCATTGGTCAAGCCAAATGGCATGACAATGTATTCGTAAAGACCAAACGTAGTGCGAAATGCGGTCTTTACAATGTCTTGATTAACTATCCTTATTTGATGATAGCCACTTTTTAGGTCAATCCAACTGAAGTAGGTGGACCCTTGTAGCTTATCAAATAGGTCTTCTACATGGAACAAGAAACCTATTCTGATAGTGATCCTATTTAGTGCTCTATAGTCGACACACATACGATATGTGCCGTCTTTCTTTTGCACTAGTAGCACAGGAGAACAAAATGGAGATGAGCTACGCCTAACCATGCCCTTCTCAACCAACTCATGCACTTGCCATATAATCTCCTCTTGTTGAGCTTGAGAAACTCTATAAGGAGGTTTGTTAGGCGGTGAACTTCCTGGAAGAAGTTCAATTGCATGGTCATCATTGCCTCGTTTAGGAGGTAGCTCACAAGGGATGTCGTCAATAAAGACATCTTGAAACCCCTTGAGAAAATTGGATAACTCTAATTCCTCTTGGTTGTGTATATTTTCTTTTGCTAAAACATTATGTTCATCTTGAGAATATTTCACAAAAATCATGTACACGGAAATAGAGCTCTTTATTGACTTGTTGAAAGCTTGAGTATGTACAATGGGTATAGTGTTCCCCATTTCCTTAGCATCTATATACATATCTTTTTCCTTGAACTTTTAGGAGATTCTCCTTTCAGGGAATTTAACATTGGTAGCCATGCGATCAAACCATGGTGCCCCTAGGATTACATCCTCATGCTTGAGAGGAGAGATAAAGAAGTCCTCTTTGTCCACATAGCTTTGGACTTGGAGCCTCGATTTCCCAATTAAGGGAGTGACTGAAGATTCTTGCCCCTTGAAAGCACCGTCTGCGGGTATGACATCTCCCATCGTGTAGGCTTGTATGCCTACCTTGGTGGCCAACTCTAAAGATATAAAATTGTGAGTAGAACCAGGGTCAAAGAGAATAAAAGCATCATGTTCTCTTACCTTTCCCCAAGCATGGTATAGATAAGATCCTTTGAGGTGAGTTTCCTCCTCTTGGATTTCAACCAAGGTAGCTCTAGGAGGATCATGCCGGTTGTTCTTTTGGGGACAAGCGCGGTATGCATGCCCTTGTTCGCTGCACTTGAAACACCGGTTATCCTTGTGATAACGCTCAAGCTCTTTAAGAGAGAGTTTAATTTTGCCTTTATAAACTCCCTTCTCTTTAGCTTTGTTGGAGTTGCCCTTAGGAGACTTTTTGACATTGTCCTTCCCCTTAGGCTCATTGGAACCCTTGTTTTCAAGGGGCTTAGAATTCCTCGTAGCCACTGTTTGGAAATTGATTCGAGAGGCAACCATAGTATGATGTATTACCGCCGATATGGTCCGTGGCCTTTGGGAGTTGACGTACTCCGCCATTTCTTCGGTTAAGCCCGCACCAAATTGCTGCATTTGATCTCCAAAATCCAACTTTTTGAAGATAGTGGCTTTGAGTTGTAGGCCCCAAAACTTGTCTACATATTTGTGGATGGATTCATAGGGAGAGAGATTCAAGCTTCGCCATTCAGTGAGTACTTTTTCTTTGGCATCGGTGGCCAAAAACTGCTTCATAATGGAAGCTCTTAAATCTTTCCATGTTCGTGGAGCTTCATCATTGGCCCGTAGGGTAGACCACCATTGTCTGGCTGACTTTTGAAAGTGCATAGCTACATGGTGTAGCTTAGAGGACTCCGTGAAGCCCTCATCTCCAAACGCCGCATCGAATTGTTGGATAAAGGCCAAGACTTTGTCCGTAGAACCAAAAGTGCCATCATAGGCAAGGAAAGAGATGCTCTTCCCTCCCTCTTTGAATTTCTTGAGCTTGGACGACCTCTTCCACGTGGCATAGTTTTTCCTATGGCCTCTTCTTTTTGATGGTTCAAAGGTTGCACCATCACTTTCTTCAAAAGATGAAGAATTTGAGAAAGATGGAGAAGAGGGTGACCTCTTTCTCGCCTTTTTCTTTCCTTGATCTTCTTTGTGTTCACCATCACTTTCATAAGAGGAAGAGGATGAAGAAGATGGAGAAGAGGGTGTCCTCTTTCTCGCCTTCTTCTTCTCTTGCTTTTTGTCATCCCTCTTTGAAGTATGGTGTGGAGAACTATGCGATGGTCTTCTCTGTTTTGGAGGTGCTGGAGAGCATTTAGCCCACCATGTTCGTGGAGCCATCTCCGCCGAGGTGGTGGGAGACTCACTTCTTTGTTGTTCCTTCGGTGGAGGTTCTTGAATTCTCTTTTGAGAAGGAGATGTGTCATCAAGGAGAAAATTTCTGAGCCCTTCATAGGGATCCTCTTCTTCTTCCCGAATCGGAGAGAGACCTCTTTTGGAAGTCTCACAAGGAGGCTTCCTAGGTGTTCTCTCGTCATGGTGGGGAGCTTGAAGAATCCCATGAGCATGAAGCTGCCGTTGTACTTCACTTTGGAGGGATGGATTGCTCATGGCTTGTTGAAGCCTAGAAACAAGATAGTTAACAAGCATTAGGGTATCATTAGTAGCTTGCTCATTAGCCAAATCAAAGTTATCAACATTAATGTCACTCTCTTTACTATTGTCTGCCATTCTAACAACTTTTAGGTGTAAACTTTTTAGGTGTACTTTGGCACTTTAAGCCCTAGTTGCTACTCCTCTTTACCCCTTTAGAAAAAGCACTCAAGCTATTGTACCTGTGGCTCGAATACCATTAATTGCAAGGAATAGAAGAGAGGGTCGTTCAACACCAAAAGAGCAACAGCTCCTGTCAAGCTTCTAATAGCTCAATATTGGTTAAGCCGTAGGCAAGCCTCGTAGGACTCCACTATTAAGACCATACTTTCAACGGTAATGCCCCATTAACTGCACAAAGGCAGGCACACTGCAAGGCTGAAAAATCCCTATTCTACTTACTCACATGCAATTAATAGTACCAACCATTTATAGCTAACTTGAGGACCTCCCTTCTTGAGCAAGAAAAGAGAAACCTTGTGATTTGATACCAATGTAACATTTAATGGACTAGTAACTTCTCTGTAGTGGAAAATAGCATGAGCATAGTGAGTATTTCATTAGAATAGATTCCTAATGATAATAACAAGAGTGCTCGGGTGGAGTGAGCTACAAATAGCATAACATCTAGTTAGATAGCATGAACAATACTTCAAAAGAGAGAGAAATTAAGAAATTGACAACAGTTGAGGACCGGAGTTGCATGGAGCCGGTCCCCCCTCCAAAAGGCATTGTATTATGGTTTCTCCGATCAAGAGAGACATTTCACAATACAATCTCTTGTGTTCCATCAATACTAGATAGTGCAATGAATATGGAAACTTCATGCACTACGCAAAACACTTATCAAACACAACATTAATTCCCTCACGTTCTCAGACCCAAGACCTCACACACCTTTGAAAATGGTGAGAGCTAGCGGGGTATGAGAGTAGATTGAGAGGAAGATGGAGTATTCTTATGAGAAAGATGTACATCTCCTCACATAATCACTCATATTAGCATAGCTTAGCTTAGTAATTAGCATGGTAGAGGAGATGAGCATGCATTGAAGCTTGGCTCTTGGTTGGATTTGCATCATAAAGCCAAGAGTTGCTGGTGTAGGCCTTCCTTCTCACAAGCTTGGAGTAGGTGATAAGCTTTCCATTAAAGCTTGAGAAGGAGAGAGAGTCTTCTTTACTTCACACATGAGATAGTGTGAGTGTGCGTGTCAATAATGCCTTGCAAAAACCAACCCCCTCTCTCTCTCTTGGTCGAACCCCCTTGCTAATTACTCATGCTAGAATCCTATTGGACCTCCCCAGGATTAGCCAATGACAATTAAGCAGCATAAGTGATAGCCTTCTGACATGTGTCCCCCTTTCCCCTTTTGTGAGAGCTTTAGGTAATTTAATAATTCAACTAAACTCTCATTGGACCCCTTTGCCTTCTGGCCAATAGGAATCAGGCAAGCCATTGGGCTGTTGAATGCTCATTGGTCCCCTTGGGAGACTGTCCAATAGTCTTCTAGAGAGATTAATCCTTATTGGTTCTTTTATAAAGTGTTATTAAATTAATTAAACTAGATTTACTCTAGCCTAATTCTCATTGGTCCACCTCCAAGGCCATCCAATAGGATTTGAGTACACCTTGTGGGCATCTGGGCTAGGGAGCTGACATGTGTCCCTCTTTCCTCTTTTGTAAAAAGAGTGCACCGCTCCCCAAGTGGTGCGAGCTCCCTGCCTCTACTCGCGCTTTGGCTGCATCCTTTTGTTGCTTCCACTTGTCGGGATTCTCGCGCGCTGCTTTCTTTGCATTCTTCCAATCTTCTTTGGCCAACCAATCTGGCCTGTTCCACCCATGCTTGATTGCTTTTTTCACTTCGGAACGCTTGTGTTTGTAGTATTCGCGCATTCGAATCTTCATCAGGTCTTCATTGAAGCGCTGATCCCGTGTTGGAACGGGAAACTCATCATGAAGTATGCTGATGACTCTGTTTTTTAAATCACTTGGTACTTCACTCCATTTTTTTAGTATGTAGTGTCTAAACAGCTGAGAGCAAAGACCACGCATGCGCAAGATCACCTTCTTGCCATCATCATCCATGATGATGCCGCCACTGAAGTCGACGGAGTAAGGCAAGCCCTCTGGCCGGTGACGCGTGAACCTGGGTGTCCCGACAGGGGTCTCTAGCGGCGTGTCGATGGGGGTACGGACGTCAGGTGTCTCCATTGGTGTCTGGGCCCCGAAGCGAGGAGTGTCGAGTGGGGTGGCTCCTGGCAGAGTAGGTAGGGGTGTGTAGCTGCTAGGAACAGTCAGCCGCGCAAAACCTGGCATAGATGGCGATGTTGTGGCTGGTGTGGGGGCGGGCAAAGAAGGGGAGGGTAAAGAGCCTCGTCGAACACGAAGCGGTGTGGAGGCATCGGCGGCGGAATCCCCACAAAAACCGCCACCGCCACCACTAGAGCGCCGGTGTCTAGACGAGTGTGAAGATCGTCTCGTCGACGCCGAAGCTTCGGAGCGCGCCGAATGCTCCGAAAGAGAGGGAGATGCGGATGGAGTAGGAACGCACGATGATGCGCCAGAGTGATGACGCTCCACGTACCACTGTCTCTGCTGCGGTGACAAAGAAGAAAGAAACTCCTCATCATCCATACCTGCATTAAACACACGAATATTTAAACTCAATATTCAATGAATAGAGTAGACAATGACGCAAAGACCATTAAATACAATGACGTAATGACGCATATAAATACAATAACGCAATGAATTGAGTGATAGAAGAGGCAAGTCGAAAACTCAGAATTTTCAATCAAAAGATGTGAGCGCGAGTAGAAAAGAGCGTTATACACCATGGAAGGTACTTAGAGAGCCAGAGCTTTTACAACACGGAGCAAAATTGTTCAAATACAATATTTGTGGCTTTAAGAGATCTCTCTCTCATCCTCGCATAACTCAGCATAACTTCCTATATCTATATAGAGATCTCCGTTTAAACACATATCCTCTGTTTCATTTTGTAGCTCCTCTCCATGCACCCCATATAGAGTAGTAGCATCTTGATGCTCGTCTGGCACCACCGCATCGGCTTCTGATTGAGCATCTTCTCTGATCTCCTCCATTGATGCCGTTGTGATTGGCACATGGTAGCCTTCATACGTCCTTGCACTACGAGGGGCTACCTCTATGACGTACCACCAGTTTGATGTAGACTTTGTAGGATGAAATATTACCTGCGAGAGCCACATAACTTACATGAGAGCTTTCAAGCACATAACTTGTAAAAGGGGGATGTTAACTATTTACATACTTACTTGTTCACAATGCTCGGGTAGTACGAAAGTGTCTCTTAGGTCAGTCCATTTCTTAGTAGAATCCACCTCAAGAAAACCAGACTCTCCTCTACGCACAGTAGCGTTGCGACCCTCCATGATTATCTTGAACCATTGCACGTCGAACAAGTCGACAAAAGTTCCTCTGTAATCGATCCTCAAAATCTCTTGTAGCATGCCGAAGTAAGTGAGTTCCGCCACCACAGGATCTGCATCAGAGGAACGTCGTCGACTAGACTGTTCAAATTTTGCCATGATTCCACAATCTTGAGTAAAACGCTTTTTGTTGATCCGTTCCACCCTAAAATGTCGACCTTTACACCATGCTGCTGTGTATGACTTATACTACAACGAACAAAGATTATGAGTGGCGGTTCAAATGTTTAGAAATAAAGTCACTAGCTAGTCGTACATTGCAAACTTACCTTGGTCACGCAACCCCGAGAGTACTCCCACTCTTCCTCAGTCACTTCGTCACCGCATTGTTGTGCGCTTTTCAATTGGTTGTGCAACCATCTTAAGCTCATGAATGTTGGTAGGCTCTCCAGAACCGTCGGATAGTGCATCGGTGGTCGTCTTCCTCGTCTCCACTCGATTCGTGCCCTTTGTCGCTCTTGCTTTGCATCCTCATATTGTGAAATCCACTTTTGCGTCACTGGATTGTGAAGCATGCAAAATCGGTTGATTTTAGCCTCTAGATCTTCTGTCATCTTCTTCTCAACACCGAGATTGCACATGACAATCCCAGATATGCGCTCATCATCTATGGTTTGCCATAGCGTGTCCCGGGCTTTATCAAATCCGTCTAGCCACTCTCCAATGTACACTAGGGACTCTGATACCAACCAACCTTCTGCCATGCTACCCTCCGGACGTGCCTTTTGATGCACATATCCCTTAAGCGTTTTCATGAAACGTTCTAAGAAGAACATCCATCTGGAATGAACTGTGCCAGCTATTTCCACCTCATCAACTATGTGAACAAGAAGATGCACCTGAATGGTTAGCATGGTAGTAGGAAAATGTTTCTCAAACATGCACACAAGCTCCGCAGCATTTAGTTTGGCGAATGGTATGGAGTCTACGTTGATCTCCTTTTGTGAGATCCATTGCACCAGCTTTGCAAGTTTGTAGATTGTGTTACGGATGTCGAGAGACAAACATCCCTCAATGGCAACCGATAAAATAAACTGCAAAGTATGTGCAACAATGATATTAAAGTCCACATTTTATGCAATGATACAAAGTCCACTATGAACGTACCTGACACATTTTATGCCAATCGTGTGACTTCAAACCGGTAAGCTTTCCTTCTTTAGTAAAACACGTTCGGAACGAGTGCATTACGCCAGTGGGGGTCCGCAAAGATCGAATGGTCTATTTTACTTTGCGTTCTTGGGCTCCTGTGAAAATCCATGGTGCTTTAGGGAGTTTTATCGATCCATCAGACGCTGTTTGCGGCCAATATTTCTCCATACGATCCACATTTCTAAGGTCAACTCTGGCTCCCAAAGTATCTTTCTTGCCGGTCAGATGGTCCCATAGTAGATTACCCACATTCTTGAATATGTGCATTGGATCGAGCAAGTGATCGATCATGAGTCGGGGCCAGTATGGTAACTCGTACCATAGAGATAGTCTCTTCATCCCTGGAGGCAATCCGTCATCGCACATCTCCTTCTGCTCTAACCATGCTTGTGCAGACATCCTTGGTGGCTCTCTTCCCAAAAAGCCATCGCGTAACACATGATTCTCTGGAAGATACGCTTGATGACCTTCGTAGATTTGCTTCTTCAGTGAGGGCGCCCTACGTGCATTCAGTCTAGGTCCACATGTGACACATGCTCTGTATCCGCTTTTTTGAAGCCCTGCATGTATACACATGATAATAGATCAACTATGGGAAAAAACAAGATTTACAGTGTCTGAGTGAGGAGTATCAATAGATCGCCTGAGCATTCTGTTAGCCTGGGATAGTCATGCATGGTCCACATTAGAATGCCTCTGATCAAAGCATTTCGTCGTCCTGTGTGTCGGCTCATATCCACCACCTCTATGCCAATCCACAATTGTTGTAGCTCTTCCAATAGTGGACGAAGATACACATCCATATTCTCCACTTTATATCGCCCTGGCACAATCAAGCTTAGCCATAGGTGCCCCTTCTTCGTAGTCAACCACGGGGGAATGTTGTAGTTGACGATGACAACGGGCCATACACTGTAAGATGTTGATCTTTGACCAAATGGATTTACGCCATCCATAGCCAGGCCTAAGCGTAAATTTCGAGCTTCCCTGGCAAAATCTGACCATGTTCCATCTATATGTTTCCAGGTTGTGCAATCTGCAGGAATTCGTAGCACACCATCCGAAGATTTATTCTCCTCATGCCATGATGCTAGGGCGGCCATGGACTTACATTCGAAGAAATTCTTGATGCGAGGAAGCAGAGGAAAATGTCGCAAAACCTTTTGTGGAATTTTTGTTCCGTGGAGATCTACTCGATATCTTTCGGAATCACATTTCGGACACTTCTCCATGTCTATGTATTCCCCTCTGAAAAGAATGCAGTCATTAGGACAAGCGTGGATAGAATTGTAATCCATCCCCAAGTTTCGCAAAATCTTTCTTGCTTCATCTTGGGAATCTGGCATCACATTGTCAGCTGGTACTATGTGCTCTTTAAGCAATCTACACAACATAAAAATACGATACAGTCGTGTAAAAATCTATCAGATCGTTATACATTTAGAGTTTTATTAAAGTAAACTAATTGTAATAGATCACCTAAAAAGCGTTGTGACGCTAGTGTCACTCCATCCAAACTTTGCCTGCATGTTGAGAAGAACCAGGAGTGCTTTCAATCTAGACATACGTGCTCCATTATACAATGGCGTATCGGCTTCACTTTTCATATCATCATAAATAAGCCTTTCTGAATCCATGATCGTCTCGATCATTTCATCAATCTCGGGCTCAAACATTGCCTCGTTGGGAATGTGCTCTGCATGATCATCCCCCGAGCTGTCAGAGGCTACATCTTGTGGCCTCACATATGCTGCTTGACCAAAGCGCCTACGAACACGTCTATTGGGTTGCAAGATTGCTGCTTGTTGGCCAGCGTCAGAGTCCGACGAGTTATAATTGGCAACAACTCGATCTATAATAGATGGATCGAACTCGCCAAATTCGCGAACGTGCTGCAAAGAAACATGTCTTGTCCGTCGCACAGCATGCTTGCATTGATTACAAGGACATAAGACCCTCGTTGAGAGATAGGTGTTTCGGTTGGACGGTCCCACATCCTCGTCACTACTCATAATGAGGATAAAAATCTTATAACTTGGACAAAAAATTTAATATTCTATTGGCATTCTTCGTCTTATCTCTCTCTCTCTCTCTCTCTCTCTCTCTCTCTCTCTACCTCACATTCTCTAGTCATGTCCAATCCCCTCACACCTCGGTCTAGAGGTGCACGGAGATCAGAACCACCGGGTTATAATCTCGTCTTTATTGGTCAATACCTATATTTGTGGGTACAAGAAATCTACAGACCCACATCTACATGATACTGCATGTAGTGGACAAAACCCCTTTGCCTCTTCTCTAGCTGTAGCACTTCACAGCATCTTAACATCTTTTCACAAAAGATCTTTTCACTGTTCGTCTAACTCTAAATCCTAAACCGTAAGTAATTCTTGCGTGGACTCGATCTAACGTAAATAAGCGTAAATCTAAATAAACGTAAATCTAACTAAAAATAAACCTAAATCTAATTTAACGTAAGTCTACATCTAACCTAATCTTTAACGTCTTTTGGGATAGTTTCCTACGACGTTAAAACTCTCTTCTTCTTGTGTGTGTGTGTGTGTGTGTGTGTGTGTGTGTGTGTGTGGGTAAACCTAAATAAACCTAAGTCTAATCTAATATAACATAAATCTAAATCTAATGTAAATTATGTTATATTAAAAACAAAGAACTAAACTAACAGGGATTATAAGAACCTTAAAACTGATTTAACACATAATTTTTCACATAACTCGGCAAGAGTTGGCATTCTCATCACTAAAGATGTGAGAGTTAACTTCCGGCGGTGACGCTGCCTCATCTCCATCCACATCTGACGACAGCAATTGGCCCTTTGGACCGTTCTTGCTCTTGTTACTAACTTTGAAGTTGCTGTTGAATGACTAGAGGTTGTCTAGATGGTCATTGTCGGGGATGTAGTGACTCTTGCCGCCCTGAAGATCCACCTTCTTCCCTATCTTCTGAAGACATTTCACCAGTACTTTTGGATCGACGGAGCCCACCATGAGTGAAGGCAGCAATACCCTATATTCCATTGAGGGCTTTCTTCACCCGCTTCATGCAGGCATCGCAGTCTATGGAGACCTAAATCTAATCTAATATAACGTAAATCTAAATCTAGCGTAAATAAACGTAAATCTAACTAAAAATAAACCTAAATATAATCTAATTTAACTTAAATAAACATAAATCTAATTTAACGTAAGTCTACATCTAACCTAATCTTTAACGTCTTTTAGGATAGTTTTCTACGACGTTATAACTCTCTTCTTCTTGTGTGTGTGCGCGTGTGTGGATGTGTGTTGCAATAAAAAGAGATAAATGGTATAACCTTTCTATCACCCATGCCAAGTATGATAGATTGGTTATGCCATTTCCCTCTTGAATAATAGGTCTTGAGTTCAACTCCTCGTCGGCTAGATCTTTAGGTCTTTTAATTTTAATTAGTTTCCTACGACGTTAAATTAGTTTCTCTCTCTTTCTCTCTCAATGTGTGTGCGTTTTTTTGTTTATGCATGTTTTCTCTCTCTTTTCCTCTCTCAATGTGTGCATTTTTTGTTTATGCATGTTCTCTCTCTCTCTCTTTTCCTCTCTCAATGTGTGCATTTTTTGTTTATGCATGCTCTCTCTCTCTCTCTCTCTCTCTCTTTTCCTCTCTCAATGTGTGTGTGCATTCTTTGTTTATGTATGTGTGTGTGCGTTTTTGTTTATGTTTGTACTCTTTCTCTCTCTCTCTCTCTCTCTCTCTCTCTCTCTCTCTCTCTCTCTCTCAAAAACACTATGTGTGTGTGTGTGTGTGTGTGTGTGAGAGAGAGAGAGAGAGAGAGGGAGAGAGAAAGAGGGCAAGGGAACATGAGAGTGAGGAGAGGGAAGGAGCATACTTGGCTCTCCTTCCTCTCCTCGTGTGTGTGTGTGTGTGTGTGTGTGGAGAAGAAAGAGAGAGAGAGAGAGAGAGAGAGAGAGAGAGAGAGAGAGAGAGAGAGAGAGAGAGAGAGAGAGATAGGGAGAGCGTTACCTGCTCCTTGCTTGAGGGCGTCGAAAAACTCAGATATGAGATCTGAGTTTTTGGGCGCTCTCTGTTATTTTTTTTAGCCCAGCCGGCGTCGCTATGAGCGTCGCAAATGTACAAGTAAATTTGCGACGCTCATAGCGACGCCGGGAATTTTTTTTTCGAGCGTCGCTGTGTGAGCGTCGCTAATATGAATAACCTCTTGTAGTGCATGTCAGAATTTTGTAGCGTAAATTTTAATTTCTAGGTTTTCTCAACCTACGATTCATAATTTGAACTCGAATATCTTAAATAAGGAGTGATGGTTCAAAAAAAATACAAATGCGTAATAGAACTTGTGTGAGATTTGAAAGTAGAGACCTTATAGACTTGCAACAGATCCACCTTTATCAAAGGGTAGGGTAGGGAGTTTTGATGCCATTGAGCATTGATCTGGTTGGGAATGAGTTGTGCTACATAGACTAAGTGACGAACTCTCAACTCCTAGTCCATTGCCGCCTTCCATTTAGCATTCGCTTTTTGAACAATATGTTGTTTAAGTGCATCTTCTTTTGCTTTAGAAAGATGGACCATTGGAACTTGTTTCTCTTCAGTGATTGGTACTTGGAAATCAGAATCTCCTGTGTGCCCTTCTATTGTCCATGTTTCCATATCTGCAAAGGAGACTGATGGTATGTCTATATTTGTCTGTTCAAAGGTACTTGCCTCCTCTTGAGTTTCCATATGCCTTTCTCTCAGCAGCAGCTGGTTGAATCTCTTTAATTCCTCTATCTCCTTGAGTAACTGCTCTTCTCTTTGTATCCTCATTAAGGTGAGGTCTCATCTTTGTGCCAGTTCTAGGTCTTTGTTTCTCTTTTCAAAGTTTTGTAGACTTCATCTATCCCATTGAGTGAAGCTAGGACTGGGTTTTCCTTGATTTACTTTAGGAATGCCACTTGGTCATTGATTCTCAACTCTAAGTATTGCAAAAGGTATTGGCTACATTTAATTGTACTTGGAGATTTTGTACTAATTGAGTAGTGCTCAAAAGTTCATTGGTTACTTCAATCAGCTATTGATCCTTGCTTTTGCATGCATCTGACAGCTTTGTGAGAAGCTCTCCTAAATCTTCCATCTCCTTTTGTTGACTTTCCTTCACAATTTGGTGTTGCTTTGCTTCATTTTTTAGCTCTTTAATCTATCCTTAAAGATTCTTGATGATGTTCATACTGTTTTCAAGATCGCCTTGGAGAGCCTCAATTACTTGTTCCAACTCTTGAGCTTTGGCACTATGGTTAAGAGTTGTTGTTCGCATCTTTTCTATCATAAGATGCATTTGATTTTCATACTTATTAATTTGGATGATACTTTCATCCATTGTTTCCTATTCTTAAGATTCTACCTAAGGCTGCTTAGAAGGTCAAGTAGATTTGGCATGCGGCTCTTTAGACTATTCCGCGGATTTTGCTTGAGGCTTCATAGATGATTCAATTGGATTGTCTTGTGGCTTTGTAAATGCTTCAACTAATTTTGCTGATTCTTCTTGTGTTGTTCTAGAAGGTCCAACTTCATCTTTGTCTGTTTTCTTGGGTTGTTCATAATTGGCTTCCTTCTCTTGTTTCTCTTTACCTTTTGTTTCCTTGCCTTCATTAGATTTGACAGTTGGTGAAGGGATTGGACTTACTATTGGATGGTCTTCTTGTTCAGTAGCAGGTGAAGGTGGTCTTGGAGACATCTCTCCTTGTTCATGTTGTGGTTCACTTTGTTGTGCAGCTTTTACTTGCCTTTGTTGTGCATCCGAATCTTCCCTTGCTTTCCTTTGCACTTCTAGAGATTCTTGTATCTTCAAGGATTCGGCTTCTGCATACATTCACTCAAGCAGATCCTTCGAATCTTCTTCGATTTCGTTCTCGGGGTTCTTGGTCCTAGGGCCCTTGATCTCCCTTGGGATCCATGACCCTGGGTTCTCTCCTGCAGCTTGGAAACTTCTTTCATACGATTCTTTTTCTCTTTCGAACCTATATTTTTTTTGCTAAGGTTCTTCGTGATGGGCTACCACTGTTTTCTTCTTCATTTCTTCTCTCCTTGCCCTCTTTTCTTCATTGTCAGAGCTTTCACTGATGTGGGCTTCAAACAAGCTTTCTATTGATTCTTCATTTGATTTATATATTATTTTCTTCTTTGATCTAGTGGTGTGTGGTGGAGAGGGTTGAGTTGAGACTATCCATGTATTCTGATCTTGGGCTGGCGATAACTTATCTGTCATCCCAATGGCATGGTATGTGATTCGTGTTAGAACTTTTGGAGCTCCCAGATATGTTACCTTTCCTTCCTTCTTTGTGCTCTTGAGTGTTGTAAGCATGTACTAAGCGTGATCTATGATTTTTCTTGTTGTTGACTTCAACACTTGCGTGAAAGTGGTTGCAATTGCATGATTCGGAGTTGTGTATCTTGGTGGTCTCTTTGAGAGGAAATGGAAGTGTTGGTGATAATGGGCGGAATCCTCCACTTGCTTTAGAATGAGGTCGGAGAAGGTGGCAGAAACTGTATCCTTGGTGGATGTACCAATCGTCTTCCTATCTCTGGCCCTTATCGTCATTCCTTCAGTTGGCAGCTTTAATGTCTCATCCACTATTTCCTTGTTAATGACCACCTTAAATTTTTGGCCTTGCTAATGAGCTAATCCATCCTCTTTGATTGTTGATAATAATTCATAGGCTCTCTGGAAATCTACTCCACATGGCTCTTGATCGTAGAATTCTCGAAGTCCTAACCTTCTGTTAGTTTCTTTTATGGTTGGCTTTGTAGCTACATCATATATTTCTTTTGTAGCATCTTCAACTCTACATGGTTTGCATCTTCACTCTTGAATCTGCTGGTGAAGGTTGTGGTGTTGTGTTCTTCAAGATTTTCTTTTGATAGATAGGTTACCTTGGCCGTTTTCACTGAACTCAGCTCCAACTGGTATGGTGGAAATTCTTGCAACTTTTCTTTCTGAGTCATCCTCTTCTTTGCTTTCTCAATAGCTTGCATTGCACGTATTAGGAGAATACAGTGTCAAATTTATAAAATTCCACAAATTCCGCTCTGAAATGTCTTGTGTCTGAATTGCTGGCAAATGATGTCCATTTTGCTTCAAATCAAATTTGAAGCATGCATAAATGCATAAAAACACGTAAAGATCAAAACCATGCAGTCCAGGTAAAATTTGCAACCAAAGTAAATAATCACGATTATTTACAACTGGGAAATGTTTTCAATTTTTTCCGTTTTTGACTTCACATGCTTGAAACAAATGTGATTTAGATACTTTGAGTGAAATGTGGGCTCATTTGAGTGCATTGGGTGGAACTGGTTCCAGATTTAGGCTTTAAACTTTGAAACAATAGATATGAAGGGATTTTGATTTTTTGTGATCCAAATGTGATCAAACTTGATTGGTGGGCTTGGCACTTCATGTACTTTGGTCCCATAAGGTCAAAGTTGAAATTTGAGCTCATTTTGGTGAAAAAGTAAATAATCGTGATTATTAATTTTCTCATCAAATTGAACATATTTTGTTGCAAGTTGGTTTAGACATGCTATGGAGCCTCAGTTGAGATATGGGATGATTTAGATTAAAAAATGTGACAATTAATTCAAAATTTGGACAGAAGAGCCTTTAGTGCGTTTTTTGACAAAATATGGGATTTTCTTGATCTTTTGGGCTCATGTTGACATGTGGCATGAGATAGATGTGTACAAGTGATAGGTGAAACAAAATGATGATTTTCAAGCCAATTGTGTAGAAAAGTAAATAATCACGGTTATTAACTATAGCTGTATTTTTTACTTGAAAAGATAACTTTATGACCTACACATCTTCATTACATCTAAAACAAGTCCTAAAATAAATTTGGTAAGATTTGGTAGTGTCGCCATCACTGCGTGCCTTAGTCGACTGTGAAATGATCAGTTTTTGTTACTACTTGGTGTGTAGAGTTGTTTGGTCACTTTTGAAGCCATGGATTTGTCCGCTACATAGTCCTGATGCTACTTATCCACTTTGGGCTCATTCGGAGTCAGTTTGACTTCATATGTCAAAATTTGACAATTTGTATTCTTCAACTGTTTCCTACTGCTTAAGAGCTTTCCTTGACTGTTTTCTTGAAACCATCTAGGTACATTGTGTATATACCTTGTCTATAAGCTGCCCGTGGAGTCAAAATCCAATTCTGGCATGTGGCCAAAACCTATATTATTGCTTGAGACCCTGTCAACCCCTGCCAAATGGTCATCTTATGATATGAAAGTGTTCTACTATTTAGGGGCATGCTACAATTCAAGTTCGTCCAAATCGATTGAGCTGACAGGCCGCTATGGTCGTTTTTGTGTCGTAGAAATTCGTACACAGCTGGGATTCTAGGGTTTTTTTGGGTGCCTGTACTTGCTACCCAACTGTATAGAAACGTTTTTTGATGAGTTTAGAACTTACCCCTCATGTCTTGTGTGAGACGACGCGGAAAATGGGCGACTGTGGACTCTGGAAATCGCACGCAAAGAAGGTAGAGAGCTCTCTTCTCCAAGAGTGACTAGTGGATATGAAGTGATTTTGGGTTACCTTGGATATATATACTCCGAGTCCCAAACTATTTTTTTCCAGATTCCCCCGTTAGTCCTACTAGGCCATGAAATCTACGTTAGACTCAAAAATTTCCTTAATCAGACTCCGTTAGCTCAATCTGCAAGAATTTCAGAAACGAGCCCTGGCTGTCTAGTTTATGCCTTCCGCTTCCATTTGTCGTTTTGATTGAATTTTTTTCTGCCTGTCCTTCTTGTTCCTTTGATCATCGGTGTATCTTCAAATTCTCCATCTGAGCTCATTTGCTATTTATTATTACTTTTTGACATGTTTATTGAAAAATCAAAGAAAATAATAAAATGCACTAAATAAGAAAATTGAAAAATCAACAATTAAGAAAATCAATTGAAGAACACTATTTTATTACTTCTTGATGAATTTCTCCATTTTTAAGCTCCAATATCAAGAAAAATTGATGAAAATAAGCGAAAAAGGATGTTCTTTGATGTATTTTCCGATAGTAGATACACTAATCACACTCATCAAGGAGATGTTTTTTAAGTGCACTATTAGGTACTTTTACACTTTTGCAAAAAACCACATGTTAATATCCAACTTTTCCTGCCTCTTCAAACATTGCCCTTAATTAGTGAATTCCTTCCACCCCTCCTAGATGGAGTACTCCGACACAACTGTGTGCATGGGTTGAATAATTGTGTCTATGCATTTTCGTGGTTGTCTCTATCATGCTTTGAAGGTCAATGCAATTCAAACCAATATGCGGTGCAAGGGTTGGGTCTTGAGTAGTTAGCTCAAGGGTTTTTGTGGTCGAAGTTTCTTTTTGCTGTTTTCTAAATAGAAGATTTTATAATTTGTGTGCTCTTTGCCTGATTGTACCATGTGGATGCTTTGGAACAGTGATTTCCTGACTTGTCAATATCAATGATGACGATTATTAAGATCTAACTCTCCATTGGTATTTTGGTTTTCCTTTGATGAATTGTTGTGGTTGAGTGTTTTGAGATTTAATTTTCCACTGATACATCGGCTGTACAGTTTGTGGAGAAGATAAATGGTCCTTTGGTTTCCAAACCCATGTAGTGCTAGTTTCTCTTCTGAAAGATGTTTTTCTTTGAGTGGTTAGATGTGAAACTTTCTTCAGTGTGGTAGATGAGTTTTTGGGCACCCAAATTTGAGATAGATTGTCCTCTTGATTTGTGCTTTTGGTTCCCAAAATCTGCCTGACTCCTTGCATGCTGCTTGTAGCATTTTCTTGTCTAGAGGTTGATGTAGATTGATTAATCCCTAGTTTCTTTTGTTGGCGACCTCTTTTCCATTCCTCTTTGCTCGGTGCACTTGGAACTAAGAGTTTTCCTCGTTTAAGTGATAGCTTGAGTCGGTTGGTATCCCAATCTGGTACTGCCTTGTATGTCCGCATCCTTGAGATTCCAAGAATTGTTTCATTCATATGTTCATCTGGTATGCATAAAAATTGATGTGGGCATGGAAATCCATTTACTATCACATTCAAGTTGACTACTCCCAATGACGGTGTTGGGTTTTTATTGCATCCTTTGATAGAAAATATTCCCGATGCTAAAGGCTGATGTGGATTAACTGACTGCATTCATTCAAGCTCCGGTATATACTAATGCATTTGTGCTATGGTTGTTCAGTTGTACCATGATGCAAAGGTCATTTCCATCCAACCATTCATCATCTGTTGACATTGCATTACTCTGTAATTCCAATAATCTTTCACCTGGTTCCAAAGTGTTGGTGGGAATAGGTGGTTGTTGATTTTTGAAAGTAGCTTTTCTCCTGAGTACTCAAAGTCGAGCTTCCTCTTGAGCTTCACCAACAACTTGCTTTTGTTTAATCTTTCTCTACTTTGCTGCATGCATTTTCTCTAGCAAATCATTGGTTAATTGCAAATGGTACTTTTTTAAGCTGCATCCACTAATCCAGTTAGCCATTGGTTCACCGTCTAGAGTGGACAACTTAACTGGTCCATTTGGAGATACATCTTCAATGATAAACGGTCCATTTTCCTTTTTCTTAAACTTGGGAATGTGTTGCTTTAAGGGAATATACTAAAACGAGGTCCCCTTTTTTGAATATTTTTGTGAATAGATGTCAATCAATTTTTTTTTTTTGCTTCTGTTTTTGTGCATAGATGTGAGCTACAATTGATTGCTCATCAAGATTTTCTAGATCTTCAAGCCTCTATGTGAATTCATGTCCAGTCTACTCAAGATCTTTAACTACCCTGAATGTCGGCAATAGAAATCCGATCGATAGTATGGTATCAAGACCATAAACAAGATTAATGGGTGTAGCATTAAAAGCTGTTTTGAATGAAACTCTTTAAGCCCATAGAGCTACATATAGATTCATTTCCCAATTAGTTCATCCTGAACTAACCACTTTGGTCAATACCTAGCTAAGAATTTTATTCGTGTGCTCCACTTGTCCATTTTCTTGTGGATGATATGGAGTGGATTTATTATGGATGACCATAAATTCATTCAGCAGATACTCAATTACCTCATTTAGGAAATGAGTTCCCCAATCACTCACAATTTCTATTGGGAGTCCATATCTTGTGAATACATTCTCATACAAGAATGCGGCTGTGGTGCTACCATCATTCTTCCTGGTTTCCTTAGCCTCTACCCACTTGGTCAAATAGTCCGTAGCTACAATGATATATTGAGCTTGAGTTCTATAAGTAGGTGGTTGTATTGGTTTAAAAAAATCTATGCCCCATTTTGCAAAAGCTCTAGTCCCCATCATTGGTCTTAAAAGCATGCTATCTACCCTGGTTGGATTTCTTACTCGTTGGCATGCCTCACACCTTCCAACATATTCTTTGGCATCTGCAAAAATTTTTGGCCACCATATGCTTGCCATTAAAATTTTTCTAGAGGTGGTTTCACTAGAAAAGTGACCTCCAACTAACCCTGCACATGCTTGTTCTAGAGTGGGTATATGTTCATCTTCATTTGCACAGAGATGCAAATGTTGATCCTTTCCTCTCTGATACAATTGGTTTTCAATAAGAGCATTGTCTCTTGATTCAATTTCAATAGCTCTTTGGTGGCATTTATTCATATCCTCCAAAGATGTTCTGCTTGATAAGTTAGTAACTAGATGGTTACTCCACTTAGGAGCTAGTGAGATTTGAAATAATGTCACATGAGTTATGGGTGGTTATTTCTGGTATTAGAGACAACTTTTCACAAATGAGTGAACATCACTCCTCATGGTTGGTCAAAATACTCCAAGTCTCAAGATCCGTTGCATAGTTTGATCTTCCTCAAAATGAAGTCCTACTATGGTAATGTGAGCTTGACTTAGGTATTGGGGTTTCTCCTCATGATTAATACACAAAATAAATATTCCATCGTGATTTCTTTTGTTAGATAGTAATTGCTACATAGCCAATGGCCCAATTAATCTTAGTGAGATAGGAAGTGGTATTTGAGAGCCCACTTGAGCTATGATCTTCAATGAAACCATATTTTTTGACCAACGGGGTATCATTTCCACGGAGAACAGATATGCATCTGGTATATCATCGTCTACCTCTTTTGAGCTCTGTGAGAACCCACTTGAGCTATGATCATATGAAACCATATTTTCTGACCAACGGGGTATCATTTCCACGGAGAACAGATATGCATATGGTAGATCATCGTCTACCCCTTTTGATGGTGGTTCTCTTGAAATAATCCTTGATAAATGATATGATCTTTGGTGTGTGGTGCCCTTTTTTACAACTACAATGAAATCGAATTCCAAAAGAATGACGAGCCATCCCGCTATTCTCCATGTGTTGCATGGCTTGTTGACCAAGTACAATAAAGCTTGGTGGTCCATAAAGAACACGAATTGGCTAATAAGTAATGTTTAACTTTTTAACGACAGATAATTCCTAATCCTTGTCTTTCAATGGTTGTATAGTTTTTCTCGGCACATTCAGCTGTCTACTAGCATAAGAAATGGGAAAATCAAATTTTCCGTCTCCTAGTTTAGCTTATATATACCCAATAGCAAAATTAGAAGCATCAATATGGTATGGAATATCTTATTTCAGTAAGGTGCTTTCAATATTGGGGCTGAGGTGAGAGCTTATCTAAGCTTCATGAAGGATTCTTGACACTCATTAGTCCATAGAAAGAGTGTAATCAGGCCATACATGGGTTTTTCAATTATAACATATATGTAAATGAATCATATGTAATATCCACAGTGTCCCATGATGAAAGCATGAATCCCTTTGATTGTTGTTGGTCTAGGCAATTCAATAATAACATGAATTTTATCCATATCAATCGCTAAGTCATTTTTAGACACTATATGTCCAAGAATTTTTCCTTGTCTACCCATAAAGGTGCACTTTTAAGAATTTAAGCAAACCCTATAAAGTCTATATTTTTTGAATACCTTTTGAAGATGTTGAAAATGATCAGCCCGGATTGATGAATGTACACATAATACATCCATATATACTTCCAAGAATTTCCTAAGATATTATTTGAAAGCATGGCTCATCAATCTTTGAAAGGTGGCCAGAGCATTAGTTAACCAAAAAGGCATAACCCATTCAATTGTGATCAAATGCAGTTTTATGCTGATTGTCATAAAAAATAATATCTAATTCTCCCAAATGATTTTCCCATGTTAAAGTGATCATTTAATATGGGGAAGTACCAAGGGAGTAAAAGCTAGAATATTGGTAAGGCTGCCAGATCGGTCCCTGTAGGGATCCAAAGGAGGGAAAATAGGGATCCAAAGGGGGACAATTTGCAAAAGAGAAATGTGCTTAAATGGGGCTTAAAAGACCTAAGGTTCATCTCCATTAAGACTTCCATAGGCTTAAGTTCCAAAAAATCTAATTAAAAAGTCCAATCGCCAAAAGTGGGGGAAAATTGGATGGTTATGGGAAGACTAAAAAGTATTTCCACATCCCTAGGAAGGAGGGGTGAGCCCTAATGATAGGGAATGAAAGAGAAACACACACAAACACACTCCCAAGCTCTCCCCAAAGGAAAGAATGGACACACGGCCAGCTCAGGTAGTTGCTCCCAATTTTCCCTCAAATCCTATTGGATGGCCATAGAGGTGGACCAATGAGAATTAGGCTAGAGTAAAATTAGTCTAATCAATTTAAAAGAACCAATTTAAAATTAGTCTAATCAATTTAAAAATTCTTGATACAAGAACCAATAGAAATGAAGCTCCCTAGAAGACTATTGTACAGTCTACCAAGGGGTCCAATGAGCATCCAGCAGCCCAATGGCTTGCTTGATTCCTATTGTCCAAAAGACTAAAAGGTCCAATGAGAGTTTAAATAAATTATTTAATTACCTTAAGCTCTCACAAAAGGGGAAAGGGGGACACATGTCACAAGGCTATTGACTATGCCTCTTAATTGTTATTGATTAAGCTTTGCAGGAGCCAATGGGAAGCCAACAAGAGCATTTTGGGAGAGGGGTGGACCAAGTAGAGAGAGATTTGGAATTTTTAGTCTCACTTGGCTACACACACACACACACACACACACACACACACCTCATGTGTTGAGCAAGAACTCCATCTCCTTCTCCAAGCATTGAGAAGTAGAGGCCTACACCAACAAGTCTTGGCTTTGGAATACAAATCCAACCAAGAGCCAAGCTTCAATGGCATGGTCATCTCCTCTACCATGCTAATTACTAAGCTAAGCTATGCTATGAAAAGTGATTATGTGAGGAGAATACTTGTTTCTTGCAAGATACATCTTCTTCCTCTGAATATTTCCTCATTCCCTACTAGCTCTCACCATTTTTGACGGTGTGTGAGGTCTTGGGACTGAGGCTAGGGACACTAGGTGTGTTTTTCAAGCATAATCTGGTGCATGAAGCTTCCATCTTCATTGCACGAATGATTTTTGTCAAGGAACACAAAGATCTTATTGTACAAAAGTCTCCTTTGATGGGAAAGCTATAATACAAAGCCTTTTTGGAGGGGGGACCGGCTCCATGTAAATCAGGTCCTCAACTATTGTCAATTGTTCTATTTCTCTCTCTTTTCAAGTATTGTCCATGCCAAACTAGCTAGGTGTAAATTGCTATGTTTCTTTCTACTCTATCTATGCTCATTAGGAACTTGTTCTTAATGAAATTCTCATTATGTTGTCATTTTCTACTACACACAAGTTACTAGAGTATTAAATGCTACATTGGTATCAAAGCTATTGGTTTCTATTTTCTTGCTCAAGAAGAGAGGTCTTCAAGCTTTCTACAAATGGTTGGTGTTATTAATTGTAAGAGAGTAAGTAGAATATGGATTCTTCATCCTTGAAGCATGCTTGTTTTATGTAGTTAACGGGGGGATACCTTCTAGAGCTATAGTCTTAAAATGGAGTCCTATGGGGCTTGCCTATGGCTTAACCATTATTGAGATATTAGAAGCTTGACAAGAACCGGTGTTGTCTTGGCTCTGGCACTTGAGGAGGTGCTACTTGGGCTGGTGGGGCATATTGTCGCTCTCTCACATATCCCTTGTTGTAGTAACACTTTTGTAGCATGATTTGTCCATTTATACTCAATGGCACACCACTTAGGTTTCTTAGCCTATGGCTTAGCAAATGGGTTTATCCTTTTGAGCACTTCCTCAAAAAGTTTCTCTTGATTTATCATTATCTTGTTCTTTTGTGCTGACTTTGTAGACCTAGCTCTGCTTTGCTATGATGATGAGTCATCATCTAAGTCTTTGTGGTCACCTACCTTGTAGACAACACAATTATCTACTAGGTACATAGCCTCCTTGGTCAACTCGTTTAGAGTTGGGCTCTTCTTCATATGCAAATCCTTATGAAGATTTGATTTCCTAGTCCTTGGATAAATATCAGCATGAGTTGGGACTAAGTTGGTAATTCTTCCATAGGGCAAAACTTTACCTAGCATTTCAACCTTAAGGCTTCCTTTTCAACAAATTCTCCCTCTTTTTGCTTGAGCTTATGGATTTGTGAGACTGTATTATGAGCTATCCCTCTTTAAAATAATTCCTCGATAAACTCGTCAAATACCTCCTCCATTGATTCAAAATCACTAAGTTCAACAGAGTCAAACCAGGTGCCGGCATCCTCATCTAGAGTTAACCCGAATCCTATGAACTGTGTCAAAAAGTCTAGGACTTCTTTAGTCTTGATGACACGTACAAAGACTTCCACGTCGTCCCTTGGATCCCTATTTCTTGAATATTTTTTGACAACTAATTTTTGGACTTGAGAAGATCTGATCCTCCGGTGTTCTACCATTCTAAATATAGGATCCTCTATTCCTCCTCTATTAGCCCTTTCTAGCCTTAGATATAGTACATGTTCTATCCCTAGGGGTGCTCCTAATCCATAGTTCTTGACTGGCTTAGCAATTGCTTGCTCCTCTACTTAGCTTCTTTCTTCTTGTTCTCATTGGGGTGCTTCAGTTCTGATTGAATTTAACGTTCTTGTTCTACTCTCATCATGGTATTGCCAATGGAGTGGTGGTTTTGGTGGTGCTTATAGCCTTGAAACGTCATGATATTCACCCACTTCTGTGTTCATGTATGGTGTTGCAAACTGTAAGACACACTTGAAATGATAGTGGCAATGCTTGTGAGTTCTAAGGGTTAGGAAATGGTTGTTTATTTGATTGTGTTGTGGTGTTGTAATTTTTTGAGAAGGGATTTGTAGACTTGTTTGGGGTTTTTATGTGCATTTGTTTCCCTCCCAAATCTTGTGTCATCAGTTTTGGCGTGATCACTCTCCCTACATTGTTTGAATGAATCGGCTCATATTCTCATCCATACTTATCAACAAAAATAATATGGTTTCCCATATCGACTCGTATGAAAACAAGTACATGACTTTGTCCATGCTTAACTCGTTCACATGGGGTTTCATGCACCAGTTGTAAGAGGTAACTCTTCCCTCCTTGTCCTTGTAAACCCCAATACTTTCATGAATCATCACCATTCTCTCCGCTATCTTGTCATGAATGTAGTAGGATTCGGAAAGAGTGATTTTAGGAGGTATCTCTTGAGTCTCCATGACCATCTTTCCTTTTGCTATGTTGTCTCCATATTGATTGTATTTTTCTGGGTCTTTGACAATGAGATAGTGGTTTCTCTCCTCATCGCAAAGCCTATCACCATCGTCAATTACCATGATTATTGCTAATCCTGTCGTTGGTTATTGTTGAATACAAATGCATTGACGTCCTTGAACATCACATACATCAAGGCCCCATGGTCAATGGCTCCCTTAAGAAAAATTGGAGTGTATTTTGGCATGTTCAAGGGTTTCTGAGAGGTGCTACCCCCCATGGTCCCTTGCTACCGAAAACCTCCAAGTTGTCGACTAGACATCCATTGATATGATCCTTTGAAAGAGGTGTTAGTATCACTTTCCTCTTCTATGATTGGTGCTAAAGGATCAAATTATCCTTGCCTGGTTTACACTCTCTTCTATTAACACTAATCTCATTCAATCTCTGACCCCTTTCTATTCTCTTTGAATACACCTTCAAATTTAGTATATCTTACTTATAGAAGAAGTGAGAGGATGCATGAAAGAAAATGTTTGTTAAATCTCCTATAGAAAGGATCTATCAAAAAAACCTTGAGTTCATGTGCACTCTGTATTAATTGGGGTATACTAATCCAATTAATATTGTGATGTGTTGAGGGTATTATATGCTTGCATTTGGAAGTTAGTATAGATAAGTAACTTCCCTACCTTATGTAAGGTTTCCAGTTTCTGAAACCTTAAAGGTTTTATAAAGCTTAACTGAGATGATTATTGAAAAAGCAATGTAGAATTGTCTGACCATGGCAAATATTGGTATTTTTGGAATCTTAAGCATAGCAAACCCCGGGCTAGAAATTTTCAGAATTGAATTCCGATAAAAACTGGCATAATTATGATCCCTGGAAGTTTACACTGTAAATTGAATAAAATAGGTAAAATTGAAGGGTTGCAGTAATCATTTAAGCATAGACTTTATTAAAAGGCCTCCTAGATATTTACAAGATATTTACCAATTAAGTAAAAATAGGTCAAAATATAGCATAATTGATATTTTAAAAGCTGGCAGGTAATGGGAGGGTCATCAGTGACCTGCCAGGGACTCATTTAGCAGTAGGGGTCGTTTTTTGACTTGCTGGGGGCTGCTTGAACTTCAAGCAACTGCCTTTTTCAGCCGGTGAGAGCTTATGAGTGCCAGAAATCTATAAATAGGACCCCTAGCTTCACATTTTACACAGACTCGGAGCCTTGCTACTCTCTCTCTCATCTAGAGAGAACACTACGCAGAAATCATTAGAGTTTAATCTCTAATTGATTAATCCTAACGGTAATTAACTTAATCCTTCTTAATTAGCAAGGTTAGATTAAGATAAATTGTTAATAAATCAAAGATTAGGCCTATGCATGCTCCTTAAACCTCTTTAAATTAATTAATCTCTGTTGATTATTGTAATTAAGCTTAGTAATATTAAGCTAATTAATTATCCTATCATATTATGGCTGAAATTAGCCAAATTAACCATGAATTAATGATAAATATATTAATTAAGCTTAGATTAAGATGAGGTAATTATCAGAGTAATTCTGCCTAATTAATTAGCTAGATTCATTATCTGAGCTTTTCCTAATTATCACGGGTTTCTTAACACCCAATTAACCACTGATAAATATATTATAGCAATTGAAATCAATTTGCTAATTTCCCCTATTTAAATAGCTCAAAAAACAGAGTAATTCTGCATAATTAATTAGGAAAATTACTCAGAAAATTATAGGATAATTTTCCTATAATTAAATTGATTTACTAATTTCCCCTATTTAAATAGCTCAAAAAATAGAGTAATTCTGCATAATTAATTAGTTAGATTCATTATCTGAGCTTTTCCTAATTAGCACGGGTTCCTTAACACCCAATTAACCACTGATAAATATATTATAGCAATTGAAATCAATTTGCTAATTTCCTCTATTTAAATAGCTCAAAAAACAGAGTAATTCTTCATAATTAATTAGGAAAATTACTCAGAAAATTATAGGATAATTTTCCTAGCTTGATGACTGTCTAATGCAACTCTGATAATTAACTCATCTTAATCTAAGCTTAATTAATATATTTATCATTAATTCATGGTTAATTTGGCTAATTTCAGCCATAATATGATAGGATAATTAATTAGCTTAATATTACTAAGCTTAATTACAATAATCAACAGAGATTAATTAATTTAAAGAGGTTTAAGGAGCATGCATAGGCCTAATCTTTGATTTATTAACAATTTATCTTAATCTAACCTTGCTAATTAAGAAGGATTAAGTTAATTACCGTTAGGATTAATCAATTAGAGATTAAACTCTAATGATTTCCGCGTAGTGTTCTCTCTAGATGAGAGAGAGAGTAGCAAGGCTCCGAGTCTCCGTAAACTGTGAAGCTAGGGGTCCTATTTATAGATTTCTGGCACTCATAAGCTCTCACCGGCTGAAAAAGGCAGTTGCTTGAAGTTCAAGCAGCCCCCAGCAAGTCAAAAAAAAGGCCTCCTAGATATTTACAAGATATTTATAAATTAAGTAAAAATAGGTCAAAATATAGCATAATTGATATTTTAAAAGCTGGCAGGTAATGGGAGGGTCATCAGTGACCTGCCAGGGACTCATTTAGCAGTAGGGGTCGTTTTTTGACTTGCTGGGGGCTGCTTGAACTTCAAGCAGCCCCCAGCAAGTCAAAAAACGACCCCTACTGCTAAATGAGTCCCTGGCAGGTCACTGATGACCCTCCCATTACCTGCCAGCTTTTAAAATATCAATTATGCTATATTTTGACCTATTTTTACTTAATTGGTAAATATCTTGTAAATATCTAGGAGGCCTTTTAATAAAGTCTATGCTTAAATGATTACTGCAACCCTTCAATTTTACCTATTTTATTCAATTTACAGTGTAAACTTCCAGGGATCATAATTATGCCAGTTTTTATCGGAATTCAATTCTGAAAATTTCTAGCCCGGGGTTTGCTATGCTTAAGATTCCAAAAATACCAATATTTGCCATGGTCAGACAATTCTACATTGCTTTTTCAATAATCATCTCAGTTAAGCTTTATAAAACCTTTAAGGTTTCAGAAACTGGAAACCTTACACCTTAAGTACACTAAATTAATCAATACTATGATGTATTGAGGGTATTTCATGCTTGCATTTGGGAGTGACTAAAATAATAAAACTTATGCACTCATTATGAACTAAGTGTTCTCTCTATTGCTTGACAGAAGCATTTATGAGGACAAGGGACACATGCCTTTTTCTTCCTGAATCTCCAAGTCATTCCTCTCATGTGCGTGCATGCAAAAGGTTGCACAAAATTATTGATTCCAACTTGATATACAGTGTACGGTATACTTGCCAAGTGATGCCTTGCCATCCTCAACAAATGACCATGGTCGTGGTAGGAGTCCCTCCACATTTGTGGAGGGTTCTGTCCATGGTGATGTTACTATTCCACAAATCCCTCTACAAACTGTCATGCAAGGACAAGGACGAAGACAACACACTCTTTCATGTTTGGATGCGACAAGAAGATATCATCAACAACAGGCAAGGCAACACACCTGCAACATAAGAGAGAAGTGCCATCAACATGATAGACACTTTTTCCCTCTCATTGATGATCAAAATGAGGAACATGTGCCTTATGTTCATGACACATCAGTTGGATTGAATGCTTGCATTCTACATGCCTATCTCTGTATACGAGGTGTTCACCCTTCCATGCTACCATTGATACATGTCTCATTGCCTACATATCATACAAGAACCATGTCCTCCTTCTGTGAGTTTTGTCGTGCACGTCTTTGGCCGTGTGAAATGAAGAAGGAACATACACATCAATGGGATTTTTGTTTTTGCAAGGGTGGGAAAGTATCCCTCTTTCCTTTTGCAAGACTGCCAGATATATTGAAGAGGCTACTCAAGAACAGTTATGCTTTGAGTAGGTCTTTCAGAAGAAACATCAGGAGTTACAATAGTGTGATGGCATTTGCATCTCTTGGAGATACCATTGATGAGACATTGATGGGTAGGTTTGGTGCATATTACTTTTGTGTACATGGCGGTGTGTACCATCAAATTGGTTCTTTGCTACCACATGAAACAGGGGTGCCAAAATTTGCACAAATATATGTATATGATATTGAGCATGAGGTTTGGAATCATATGAGTGCCTTGGATGGTTTGAATTTTTCCACTCTTGAAGAATTATCAATGTTGATGCAATCATGTAATCTGTATGCAAATGCCTTCTACAATGTTGGTTGAATGTTACGTGACAGCCCCGGTGTGGAGATCAAAATGACAATATGTGAGAATAGAAATACTTCTAGGAAGTACTTGATACCTGTTGGCAATTAGGTTGATGTGATCATGCCAGATCAAGGGGATGTACAAACAGCTGGACATCAAGACATTGTGATACATTGTCAAAATGGAAGGCTATAAAGGATTTCAAATCTACACAGGTTGTACATGCCACCATTGTATGTTCTTCTCTTTCCATAGGGAGACGATGGATGGCATATCAAGCTTCTTTATGCTAATGTCATGGCCCTTTGGATGCCTTGGTTGGTCAACAATGTGTCACTCAAACATAGTACTATGCATATCGGCTACATGTTCATGCTGATATAGAGTCATGCTTGCTTCATGGGGGTCGTTTACTTCAACAATTTATGGTTGATGCCTATTGTGCCATTGAGGAATGTTGTCTTGCATGGGTCAGTACAAATTAGCAGACATTGAGGGCAAAATAGTATGCAAGTGTGGTTGACATGGTGCATTTTTTTGGGAGTGATGTTGTACTTGGACGGTCTGAAGGTTGAAGAATTGTCTTACCCTCATCTTTTATGGGTGGCCCTCGACACATGTACCAATTGTATCAAGACGCAATGGAAATTTTGCATGCAAAGGGAAAGCCAGAACTATTTATGACATTCACATGTGACCCTAAATGACCATAAATAAATGAGGCATTAATACTAGGACATGGTTTTTTTGATCAACCAGACATAACCACCATGGTTTTCTTCCTAAAATACTCAAGCATGATGAAGTGTATCTTAAAGAAAGATATTTTTGGGAAAGTGATGGCTTATATGTCTGTTGTGGAGCTCCAAAAGAGAGGCTTGCCACATTCTCATACATTATTGGATCTAGATCCCTCGGTGTAAGCCTCAATTAACATTTGACTATGACAAGATGATTTGTGCACAGCTTCCAAATAGAAATCAATTTCCAATGTTGCATGATATCATTGTTAGTTGTAACATTCATGGCCCATATGGTGAGTTCAATAGTTCATCTCCTTGCATGATTGATGGCTGATGTATTAGAAAATATGCATGTTCATTTTGTGAGCAAACAAGTATGGATAATAATGGCTACCCCATTTATATGCAGCGAAACAATGGCTTCACCGCCAAGGTTAGGTGTTCTACTATTGATAATTGATGGGCTGCACCATATAATCCTATTTTTTCAACACTATTTAATGCACATATCAATGTTGAGGTATGCTCTATAATTTCATTTGTCAAGTATATCTATAAGTACATCTACAAGGGGCATGATAGGGCAGCTATAAGATTCCATACATCAATATGTGATGCAGAAGGGGAGAACATTGATGAGATAGACATGTACACAGATGGCCGCTATGTATCTGCATCTAAGGCTTGCTAGAGAATTTTTGAATATCCTTTGCACAATGATACACCAGTTGTTCAGAGATTGAGCGTGCATGTTCCAGCTGGTCAAATGGTGATTTTTAAAGATAATGATAGACTTAATGATGTCTTGCAAAGGGAAAATGCAAGGAAGACCACTTTGAAAATGTGGTTCACATGCAACTTGGAGAATTTTGATGCAAACGATAGTTTGTACATTGATTTTCCTCAAAAGTGGTTGTGGAATTTGGGCTCCAAAAAATGGACAAAGAGATGTCGTGGGGACACTATTGGGTGGATTTATTTTGTACAGCCCTCTGTAGGTGAATGATATTATGTCCATTTGCTTTTGACTATTTGTAAAGGTTGTAAATCATTTGAGGATCTACGCTCTGCAAATGGTGTATTTTTGCCAACATTGAAGGCAACATTTATTGCAAGGGGTATCTTGGAAGATGATGGGGAATGGTTTGGATGCATAGAGTAAGCTTGCAGTAGTACACATACAGGCTTGCAATTGAGACATTTTTTTGTGAACATTCTATTGTTTTCTGAACGCTCCTCCCCTCATCTCTTATGGGAAATATTTTGACCTTTTGTGTCTGATGTCATTTCATGCAAGATTTTTGGAGGCAAAAGTTATTACATGAGGTACACGGGTTGGTAGTTGGGTTTTCATCCCTCAAATATGTTTTGTGCATTTTGGTACAAAGTTTCCATTTGTTCTTAGACGGAGACAGTTTCCAGTTAGATTGACTTTTTATATGACTATAAATAAGTCGCAGGGCCAAAGCATTGCCATGTTGGGCCTATACCTGGTGACACCGGTTTTCATTCATGGACAATTGTATGTTGCATTGTCACATGCACATTCAGTTGCTCGAGTGAAGATTCTCCTATGTGACGTTGATGTAAAAAAAACAACTGTACTAACAACAAACATTGTGTACCATGAGATATTAAACAATGCCATATGAAGGTTCCAAACCTTCTTTTTGTATGACGATAAATAAGTCACATGGCCAAAGCATTACCATGTTGGGCCTATACCTGGTGACATCGGTCTTCACTCATGGAAAATTTTAGGCTGCAATGTCACGTGCACACTCAACTCTTGCGTGAAGAATCTCCTACATCATGCTGATGTAATTTAGAAAACAATTGGACTAACAATAAACTTTATGTACCATGAGATATCAATCAATTCCATATGAAGGATCCAATCCTTCTCATTATTATCTTCTTATTTGTATATGTATCAAATCATAAAAAATTTCATGAATTAATTTTCTACCTCCCATGACATATACTAACTATGTATGTGAAAGTTTCATTCCTTCCTCACATTGTCTATTTTTTGGTTTCCATTTGGGTATATAGATCATGGATCAAATTCTTGCATCTTCCAGGTATCCTTTCGATTAAATTTAGAAGATCATCCACATCTTGGTATGCTTTTGTCCACTATTAGACATTATGTGGAGACTTATTGTGTTCCTTTTGGGACCACGTTTTTGGTGTGCACCTTTGCCGCACAAAAAAAATTGTTAGGACCATTCACAAGCACTACAAGACAAGGTGTATGTGCATAAAATTAGGAATTCACTTTGCATAAAGCAATATTCATGGAATTTTTGTTTTTTTAATGTGTTACGGGCATTAGGAAGTTTCCATCTATTGATATTTCTACATTGCATATTTTGGCATACTCCTATGACGTTGAGTATGGTGTCTACTCGGTAAGGAAGGAGTGTGTGTCTTACCAAGATGAAGATGATGCTCAATGGTTTTCGAGATATGTAGGATACTCTGTTCCCAAAGATTGGGAGTACATCTAGAATTCTAGGTTTGTCGAGTTGATCTACCAAATCTACTTGCCTAAACAACTTGCATGTTTGGCAGTACCACACATAGCTGCAATAACTACTATGTGTAAAATGTTGTGTTTGTTCTTCGATTGTATTATTTCAAAAAAAGTCTCCCTTTTTCACTACTTTTGTTTGTTAATATAGGAGATAATCAACCTTGGGATAGAAAAATTGTCATAAAATCTAATATCTAACCAACCCAAATGATTTTCTCATATTAAATTGATCACTTAATGTGGGAGAATAAACAGGAACAAGTGTTAAGATATAGATATGTGCTTATAGATCTATCTCAGCACGGGGCCAATGGTAAAGGGGCCCAAATGAGAGATGGTCTATCAAAGAGAAAGGCTAACCAATGGAGCATAATACCTTAGGGTTAGCTTCATTGAAGACCTCCAATAATGTGTGTAAAAGTCCTTTGACCTTAGGTAAGCTAGGGCTGAGCTTGAGGCGGGAAATCGGCCCAAGCTCGAGGTGCTTGTCGTGCTTGAGGTGCTTGTCATGCTTGAGGTGCTTGATTAAGGTGCTTAAATTGCTTGACCTGCTACATGCTTGAGGTGCTTGACTTGCTACTTGATTAAGGTGCTCGAGGTGCTTTGACATGCTTGCCTGAGATGCTTGTGGGAACACCCCTAGTTCAAGTGCATTGTCATGCTTGATGACTAAGGTGCTTGAGCACCAAAAGTCAAAAGTATCCCTACAAGAGGGGGGGCGAGCCCTTTTCCTAGGGGATAGAGAGAGAACACACACTCACACACACAAGGAAGGCCCAAGCTTGAAGAGGCAGCAGGGGCACATGTCAAGCCCCTACCTATGTTACCTTCATGAGATGCCTGAAGCCTATTGGTTGGCCACCCAAGGGGTCCAATAGTAATTTAGAAGATTTAATTAATTGATTTAGCATTTATCTAGCCCTCTCTCTCAAAGGGTAAAGGGGGACACTTGTCTCAAGGCTACCCCTACTGCTTGTAATGCCTCCTCCTTATGATTGGCTAGGCCTGGAGGGGTCCAATGAGCTTCAAGAATGAGCTACAAGGGGGGGTCAACCCAAGCAAGCTAGGAGGTTGCTTAGGGGGTATACTCACCCACACACACTCACAAACACTCTCATTGTGTGCTATGCAAAGTGAAAGAGCTCCCTCTCCAAGCAAGTAGAGGTTGAGAGCCTACACCAACACTCTTGGCTATGGAGTGCAAATCCAACCAAGAGCCATGCTTCAATGCTTAAGCTTGTCATCTCCTTCCTCTTCATTACTATGCTATTATGTATGCTAGCAACAAGAGTTATGATAAGCGATGAACTAATTCTTTCTCCTACGAAATGTTTCTTCTTCCTCTTCCCTACCCTCATTCCGTGCTAGCTCTCTCCACCTTCGAAGGTGTTTGATGTCTTGGGACTGAGGCTTGGGATAGTTAAAGATTTCTTCAATTTTATGTTATGTTGGTGCTGCATGAAGCTTTTCATCTTCATTGCACCACCTAGGTCACAAGGAACACAAAGACTGTATTGTAACAAGTCTCTCTTAATGGGAGAAATCATAATACAAATGCCTATTGGAGGGGGGACTGGCTCCACATAAATCCGGTCCTCAACTGTTGTCATGTTCTCTAAATATTCTCTCTTGAAAAAGAATTGTTCATGCCAAGTTAACTAATTGCTATGATTATGTTTCTATCTTCAATTATGTCCACCCGTTATGCTCATAAATTTACTCCTCAAAAGTACTCTCATTAATTTCTGCTACTCTCAAGTTAAATAGGCCCAGTCCATTACATTGGTATCAGAGCATTTGGTTTCTCTTTTCTTGCTTAAGAAGAGAGGTCCTTAAGTAGCCTATAAATGGTTGATGTTGTTAATTATATTAGAGTAAGTGGAACTGGGATCTAATATCGGTTTTGTTGAGCCCACTATGTGGGGGATGGTGCACACCTTGGGAGCTTTGTACTTAGCAATGGAGTCTTTTTAGACTTTCCTACGGCTTTACCATTATTGAGCCATAAGAAGTCTGAAAGGAGCTAGCCCTTGGCAACTCTGCTATGTTAGACCTACTCCTCTACTCTCTATAATTAACCACTTTGAGCCGTGGGTGTAGATACTTAAGAGCCGATTTTCAAAGGCTAAGAGGAGTGGCTACTAAGGTTTTGAATTGCCAAAGCATACACTAAGTACATACATAAATTTTGTTAACATGGCTGACAATAATCAAGAGAGTAGAATGAACATTGATAGATTTGATTTTGCACATGAAGGTGCTAATGATGATGCTCCCATGTTTGTGAATTATCTCGTCACTAGGTTGCAGCAAGCTATGGGCAACCTTGCTTTGCTTGCAAGCCGAAGTTACTCAACAACTTCGTGCTTATGTAATTTCCCTTCCTCTCCAAGAGGAGAGAGAGCTTAGGAGGCCTCTTGAAGAGACCCCCAAAAGAAGACTCTCTCCCATTAGAGAGGAGGAATCCAAAGAGCAAGAAAGCAATGAAAGTCTAAGTTCCTCTGATGATGTGGCTCCACGAAGACGGCGGTCTAGACGATCGCCTACTCCTCCCAAGAGGAAAAGATCAACACATAGTCCTTCTCCTCATCACTCTGAAAGGCAAGAGAGGAAACAAAGGAAGAAAAGGGCTAGGAAGAGGTCACCCTCTTCTCCTTCTTCTTCACCTTCCTCCTCTTCTGACGAAAGTTATGGCTATTCTCCTAGAGAATACAAGAGGGGAGGACATCGCAAATCATTTCCTGCATGGCGAAGGTCACAAAAGATAAAGAAGTTCAAGGAGGCAGGAAAGAGTATCTCTTTTCTCACCTATGATGGCACCTTCGGTGCTACCGACAAAGTGTTGGCCTTCATCCAGCAATTTGATGCGGCCTTTGGAGATGAGGGCTTCACAGAGTCCTCCAAGCTACGCCATGTAGCTATGAACTTCCAAAAATCAGCTCGTCAATGGTGGGCTAGCCTTCGTGGAAATGGTGAAGCCCCAAAGACATGGAAAACTCTACGAGTTTCCATCATGAAGCAATTCCTTGCAAGTGATGCAAAGGATAAAGTTCTTACCAAATGGCGCAGCTTGAAGCTTCTCTCCCATGAGTCTATCCACAAATACGTAGACAAGTTTTGGGATTTACATCTCAAGGCTACTGTCTTTCAAAAGATAGACTTTGCCAAGAAAAGGCAACAATTCTGTGCAGGATTACCTGAAGAGATGGCCGAATATATCAACTCTCAACGGCATGCTACTATTACCGAAGTAATCCATCACACCATGGTTGCTTCACGCATCAATTTCCATCAAGGGGCTAGACGTAATGTCAAGCCCATGGAAAACAAAGACAAAAATGATGCAAAGGGAAAAACCAATGTTCAAAATACTTCCCAAGTCAATTCCAATAACAACAACAACAACAATCGGTCCAAGGAGAAGGGAGTTTACAAAGGTAAAAAAAAACTCTCTCCTGAAGAGCTTGAAGCTTTTCACAAGGACCATAAGTATTTCAAGTGTGGGGAGCAAGGACATGGCTATCGTTCTTGCCCCAAGAAGAATACTCGCAATGAGACTCCTAGGGCTTCCACCATCGAAGCTCCAAAAGAGGATACTCATTGCAAAGGATCATCACTTTCCTATGCTTGGGGAAAGGTAAGAGAGCATGATGCCTTTATCTTGTTTGACCCTGGCTCTACTCTCAACTTCATATCAATAGAGTTGGCCACCAAGTTGGGCATTCAAGCTTTTGAGATGGGAGATATAGTAGTGGCTGATGCAGCTTTTAAGGGACAACAAGCCTCCGTTACTCTCTTGATTGGGAAGTTGATGCTTCATGTCCAAAGCTATGTTGACAAAGAAGATTTCTTCATCTCTCCTCTCCAACATCAGGATGTTATCCTAGGGGCACCACGGTTTGATCGCATGGCTGCCAACATGAAGTTCCCTGAAAGGAGAATCTACTTCACCTACAGGGGAAAGAACATGTATATAGATGCTAGTGAGCGTGGTCACACCATTCCACTTGTAAATCCTCTTGATCTTGATAAGTCAATGAAGAGCTCAGTTTCTGCGTACATGATTTTTGTCAAAGAGTCTCTAAAAGATACTAATGTTTCATCAAATGTAAATGGTAGGAATCAAGAAGAATTATACTTGTCTAATTTTCTAAAAGGATTCCAAGATGTGTTCATCGATGATATCCCTATGGACTTACCTCCAAAATGAGGGGATGATGACCATCGCATTGAGCTCCTTCCTGGAAGCTCACCACCTAACAAGCCTCCTTATCGAGTCTCACAAGCTCAACAAGAGGAGATCATGAGGTAAGTACAAGAGCTGGTAGACAAAGGGATGGTGAGGCCTAGTTCCTCTCCCTTTTGTTCTCCAGTCCTTTTAGTGCAAAAGAAAGATGGTACATACCGTATGTGTGTGGAATATCGAGCACTAAACCATATCACTATCAAAAACAGATTTCCCGTACCTCGGGTAGAAGATCTGTTTGATAAGCTACAAGGCTCTACCTACTTCAGTAGGATTGACCTTAAGAGTGGCTATCATCAAATAAGGATAGTGGATGAAGATATCTTAAAGACCGCGTCTCGCACAACGTTTGGTCTTTATGAATATCTAGTCATGACTTTTGGCTTGACTAATGCACCAGCTACATTCAATCGTTTGATGGAGAAAATTTTTAGACCATATCGTAAATTCATTGGAGTGTTCTTTGATGATATCATCATCTACTCCAAGTCTTTGGAGGAACATAAGCAACATCTCCAAGTGATTTTTCAAGCATTGAGGGAGAACAAGCTTTATCTCAACCAAAAGAAAAGCGAATTCTTCCTTCAAGAGATTCAATATCTAGGTCATATTATCTCTAAAGATGGTATCCAAATGGATCCATCAAAGTTAGAGGTAATAAAAGCATGGCCTAACCCAAGACATTTACATGAGCTAAGAAGCTTTGTTGGTATGTGCGCATACTATAGAAGCTTCATAGCAAAATTCTCTCAAGTAGCAGGACCACTACACGACTTAACTAAGAAGAACGTTAAGTTTGTATGGACTGCTAAGGAGAAAAATTCTTTTGAAAAGCTCAAAGAGAAACTTACTTCCCAACCAGTCCTCGTGCTTCCGGATCTCTCAAAGCCATTTGAGGTCCAATGTGATGCTTGTGGTGAATGCCTTGGAGCAGTTTTTCTTCAAGAAGGGCATGCCATAACATATGAGAGCCGAAGGCTCAATATTGATGAACGAGTCTTGGGCATTTATGAGAAAGAGCTTTTAGTTGTTCTACATGCCCTAGACACATGGAATCACTACCTATTGGGGACTCCATTTATCCTATGAACCGACCACCAAAGTCTCAAGTATTTCATGACGCAAACCAAGCTTTCCGACAAGCAAATGAGGTGGAAAAATTTTCTTTCGCAATTTAATTTCCATATTGCTCACATAGCTGGTAAGCACAATCAAGTTGCCGATGCACTTTCACGACGACCAAAAGTTAATGCGGTGTCTATAGCTACTCACAATGATCTATCCTCTATGATAGATGAGTATGCTACTGACCCTAACTTTAGAGACATAATGTCAGCCCTTGCTTTGGGGAAGAAAGAGGAACCATTCACCTTGCAGGATGGTTATCTTCTCCACGGCAATAGGCTATGTGTTACCCATTCCCTTCGTGAGAAAGTTATGTATGAATCCCATGCTCCTCCATATGCGGGGCATAGAGGTATTCAACCTACTCTCCGAGGAGTAGAGACATACTTCTATTGGCCTACCATGAAAGTGGACATACAAGAGTATGTATCAAAATGTGTAGTATGCCAAAAGACCAAGTATGATAGAGGGAAGCAACCTGGATTACTCCAGTCATTGCCTATTCCAAATTCACCATGGGAGAGTATATCCATGGATTTCATCTTTGGATTACCCAAGTCTATCCATGGGAATACAGGAATATGGACAATAGTCGATAGGTTTAGCAAGCAAGCACATATTATTCCTATCAAAAAGACTATTAAGGCACATCAAATGGAAAATCTCTTCATATCTCAGATTTTCAAGCACCATGGATTACCCACATCCCTCATGTCAGATAGAGATCCTAGAATGACCAGTAATTTCTGGAAAGGTCTCTTTGAAAATCTAGGAACAAGATTGAATTTCTCTTCGGCCTATCACCCACAACGGATGGCCAACGTGAGATGGCCAATCTTACGATACTCGATCTACTCAAGACTTATGTTACTGAAGTAGATCAACGCTCACAATGGGAAAAGTACTTACCTCTTGTAGAGTATGCCTACAATAATAATGTACATACTTCTACGGGAAAATCACCTTTTGAGATCATTGAGGGAAGACCTAAAAGTCCCTTGCTACTCAAAGTACATGGGAAGATCTTCGCCGCCGATGAGTATAGCCGTGACCTACAAGAATCTTTTCAAAAGATTAGGGAGGCTATATCCATCTCTCAACAAAGGCAAAAAGATGCTGCTGATAAGCACAGAAGAGCCTTAATGTTAAAGGAAAATGATTGGGTCTTACTCAAGTTTCCTAAGGCTCGATTAAGGCAAACGACGGGCAAAAATCTTACGGGCCATCAAAAGTATTATGCTAAACTAGCAAAAAGATACTATGGTCCTTTCCAAATCTTGAAGCCCATCAATGAGACGGCTTATCAACTCAAGTTGCCCAACCATTGGCTCATACACAATGCCTTTCATGTAAGACTACTTAAGCCTTACAAAGGAGAGCCACCAGCTGAACCAATTATTGAAGATCCTCCCGAAGTTGAAGTCCAAGAAGAGGTGATACAACCCGAAGCTGTCCTTTGGCATGAAGACAAGGTACTACGACATGGTAAGATTATCTGACGGTATCTGATTAAGTTCAAAAATTATCCTTTTGAAGATGCTAGATGGATGCAAGGAGTACAGCTTAAGGATAGTATGAACCTTGTCAATGCTTACAATGCTACATTAGAGTAAGCAAATGTACAAATTTCTTTTAAATGACTCATGTTTTTTTCTTATAAGACTAGTCCTCTTTTTAATTGTGCACAAATTTAACTAGTATGCATGCTTAGAATCATGTTTGTGATGACGACGTCTCTCAAACACCAAGTAGAATTTGTCACTCTACTTTGGGAGAATGAAATGGACTAAAGAGCATACATGCTTGCCGAAGCTATGTCTCCCAAGCACCAAATGGATTAGTCATCCATCTTGGAAAGATGTCATAGGGTAAAAAGGGATCCTCTACCCGCTAAGTAAGATTGACTAATGACTAAGACTTTATCTCTTCTACCTCATAGTCGAGGACGACTATGATTTCAAGAGAGAGGTAATGTCATAAAATCTAATATCTAACCAACCCAAATGATTTTCTCATATTAAATTGATCACTTAATGTGGGAGAATAAACGGGAACAAGTGTTAAGATATAGATATGTGCTTATAGATCTATCTCTGCATGGGGCCAATGGTAAAGGGGCCCAAATGAGAGATGGTCTATCAAAGAGCAAGGCTAGCCAATGGAGCATAATACCTTAGGGTTAGCTTCATTGAAAATCTCCAATAATGTGTGTAAAAGTACTTTGACCTTAGGTAAGCTAGGGCTGAGCTTGAGGCGGGAAATCGGCCCAAGCTCGAGGTGCTTGTCGTGCTTGAGGTGCTTGTCATGCTTGAGGTGCTTGATTAAGGTGCTTAAATTGCTTGACCTGCTACATGCTTGAGGTGCTTGACTTGCTACTTGATTAAGGTGCTCGAGGTGCTTTGACATGCTTGCCTGAGATGCTTGTGGGAACACCCCTAGTTCAAGTGCATTGTCATGCTTGATGACTAAGGTGCTTGAGCACCAAAAGTCAAAAGTATCCCTACAAGAGGGGGGGCGAGCCCTTTTCCTAGGGGATAGAGAGAGAACACACACTCACACACACAAGGAAGGCCCAAGCTTGAAGAGGCAGCAGGGGCACATGTCAAGCCCCTACCTATGTTACCTTCATGAGATGCCTGAAGCCTATTGGTTGGCCACCCAAGGGGTCCAATAGTAATTTAGAAGATTTAATTAATTGATTTAGCATTTATCTAGCCCTCTCTCTCAAAGGGTAAAGGGGGACACTTGTCTCAAGGCTACCCCTACTGCTTGTAATGCCTCCTCCTTATGATTGGCTAGGCCTGGAGGGGTGCAATGAGCTTCAAGAATGAGCTACAAGGGGGGGTCAACCCAAGCAAGCTAGGAGGTTGCTTAGGGGGTATACTCACCCACACACACTCACAAACACTCTCATTGTGTGCTATGCAAAGTGAAAGAGCTCCCTCTCCAAGCAATTAGAGGTTGAGAGCCTACACCAACACTCTTGGCTATGGACTGCAAATCCAACCAAGAGCCATGCTTCAATGCTTAAGCTTGCCAATTCCTTCCTATTCATTACTATGCTATTATGTATGCTAGCAACAAGAGTTATGATAAGCGAGGAACTAATTCTTTCTCCTACGAAATGTTTCTTCTTCCTCTTCCCTACCCTCATTCCCTGCTAGCTCTCTCCACCTTTGAAGGTGTTTGATGTCTTCGGACTGAGGCTTGCGATAGTTAAAGATTTCTTCAAGTTTATGTTATGTTGGTGCTGCATGAAGCTTTCCATCTTCATTGCACCACCTAGGTCACAAGGAACACAAAGACTGTATTGTAACAAGTCTCTCTTAATGGGAGAAATCATAATACAAATGCCTATTGGAGGGGGGACCGGCTCCACATAAATCCGGTCCTCAACTGTTGTCATGTTCTCTAAATTCTCGCTCTTGCAAAAGTATTGTTCATGCCAAGTTAACTAATTGCTATGATTATGTTGCTATCTTCAATTATGTCCACCCGTTATGCTCATAAAGTTACTCCTCAAAAGTACTCTCATTAATTGCCGCTACTCTCAAGCTAAATAGGCCAATTCCATTACAAAAACAGTCCTTAATTTAGGAATGGAGAAAGTCCAAGCCAATTGCCAATTGCATGATGAAGCGAGCTACATTGATATTGCCTCTTAAATCATTTGTGGCACAATAGTGTCCTTGATTGAGTTTGTTCTATGAGAGACATATCAACAACTTTGTCATTTGTGATCCCTTTTAGGCAATGTTCTTTGAATATCTGGATACATTTTTAAATGTCTTGGTGTTTATTATGACTTTGTAATTATATGCAATAGACTTTTCCACTTGAGATTTGAGATTTGAGTTTGAGGGATCCAAGATATTAGGTTCATATCTTAGAGATCTTTGTTTAAGCACAAAAAGTCTATGCATTGAGCGTCACATTTGTGAGAGGATAGGTTTCTATATTGAGAGAGAGAGAGAGAGAGAGAGAGAGAGAGAGAGAGAGAGAGAGAGAGAGAGAGAGGTGCAATAAAGTAGAGAGAAAATCATGCATGTTTCTTGAGGAAAACTCTAGAGTCTTTCTCTGTGTGTCTTTTCTTGAGCTTGCACTTCTTATAATGCTTTGTGTAGATTATATATTTTTTGTATGATAAGATGTTATGTTGTAATATTGTGCAAGGGATTGCTTCCTTCATGGTAGTTGACACATAGTTCAACTTTATATGCATTGTGATGTATTTTTTAATGGTACAACTATGGAAAACACTAATAACAATGCCATCGTGGAGACCGAGTCTGATGGTATTGAGTCCACTCCTCCAATGTTTGAAAATGTTTGAGCGGCAAAGAGAAGTGCTCGATGCATGGCCGGATTCTCTTCTGTTAATCTTGTGGTAAATGATGGGAATCAGGAACTCATGGCTACATTATGGGACTTCTTTTCCCGTAGTGAGTCTAGAAAGTTGGACATTGAATGACACTTGGAAGCACTTTTGGACGTGGCTCATCAAGCAAATGACCAACAAATTGTAGACCTAGATCAACAATTTGAATCATGCAAAGTCACACATGCCCAATAGGGAAATCCAAATCCAAATTGATGCACTTAAGGACCAAGTTCTTTCTCTAGAAGGAGAGGTAACCCGGCTCAAGGTCCACCTTAATCGATTGAATGCATTGATGACAAAGATGGCTCGAGCTTCTGATGAACGTGCCACATATCAACATTCAACCTTGGCTACTAGAAATAATTGAAGCATGTACTTATGTGTGTTAATTTGATTCAAGATCTTGATGTACTAAAGCATACCTTGCTTTGAACTATGTTGGTAGGATAAAATAGTGAACATGTTGTTTTGTTTGGTTTTATACTTGTGTTGCTTGATCTACATGGCATGAAGCCATAGAGTATACTTAAATTAGGTTTTGAGACCTTGCTTGAGATTATATTTTTGTCAAAAAAATATGAAGTACTACCTTTGTGGCTTGGGGACATAAGGTAGCATGTTGTTAAAAAGGAGGCTTCCCTCATTACAACTATGCTTAGCTGTGTGAGCTTCAAGGTTGCAATGAAATACTTGGAAGCTTGATAGATTCCATGATAGTATTCCAGTATCTAGATTTCATTGTGAAAGTTATCTTTAGGTTTACAAGTAGAAATTGTCTTACTTCTTTAGATTTGGTTCACTTTTTGCACTCTCAAATAATTGGGTAGCACTGTCCAGAACCCATTATTAATTTGTAATGACCATTGTAGAGTGGGGTCAAACCACTTCAATGGGATATTTTATTGTATTGATGCATATGCACATGCCTAAAGTTTGTTTTCTCTTTGCAAACAAAAAACTTACTCCGATGAAACCCTTTGCTTTGGAGATTAGGGACCATTGAGACCCTGGTATGATGTGTATCCACAAAGTATGTATAATGTATCCTAAATGTGGAAGGTTTAAACAAGACGATAGAGTTGTGTGATTATTTTTACAAAAGGGTGGTAGCGATGTATGATAGTGTAGGGAATTTGGATATTACTAGAGTTATTATATATTACCAATTGAAACTCCATCAAAGCATCCTTTGCCCCCACTAACTATTTTGTTTGTTTCCTAAGAGTTTTGACAATTTGCATGGAGTGAGCAATGTAGATCCTGAGTAGATTTGTGCATCTCTTTATGCATGTCTGCGAGTGATTAAGAGCTAAGATTTTGTTACAAATTTAAGAGTTGTAGTGGTATTAATAGTGTGCTCTTTTGGTTTGCACCATCATATGGGTCACATACAATAGCTGTTATGCTAATTCAATTCTCTATATTTCATGAAAAGATGATGTTATGATGTTTCTCTGGATGGATTCAAATGTTCTATTTATAGTTGCAACGTCAAAGAAGGCATTGGACACTATCTACATTCAGGTGGATGCTTCATCATCCGCCATTTCATATCTATGGTAACATCTAAGTATATCCTTTATAAAATTTTCAGCTTAGTGTTCAAATTGACAATTTTCTCACGTAGATCCACCTGGTTGGAGAGGCCCACTCACTACGCACAATGAAGTACACATTACTGAAAGCTTTGAAGTTGTTAGGTAAGGAAGATCAATGTAAGCACAATATTTTTTGATATTTTGTTTGGTTTTTGGTTATTAAACTTATTGTCCTTAACGTATTGGCTTGCAGTAATCACTATTATCGTGATAACATTTTCATGAAAGTGCATGAGTTTTTTGGTGGACTCCAAGGATACTTTCACATTAGTGTATCTTTGAATCGTAATGCAGGTTCAACTCGCATACGAGCTAGCGAGCTCGGAGATTTCTTGCCAACCAATGCAGAATACTCTTAGGGATAGGTGTGAGAATTGAAGGGTTGTATTGTACACACTGCATGAGGGGCCTTGTCATTTTGGTAGGAGCATTCATTATGTGAGCCCATTGGTTCTATGAGTACCAAATGCAACATCCCAAAGGTTGTGGTTTTGAAGCTGCATTTTTTTGTTAGTTAAGATTTAGTGGCTTTCAAAAACATTTTCTTAAGAGACGAATATTAGGTTATCCTTACGAAGACTATTTACAGTAATAAAAGTGGATTGTTGTTTTTCTTTTAGTTTCCTCTCTCTCTCTCTCTCTCTCTCTCTCTCTCTCTCTTCTCTCTCTTCTCTCTCTCTCTCTCTCTCTCTCTCTCTCTCGCTATAAAGTTAAAAAAGCCATGTTCTTCTTCTTCTTCTTCTTCTTCTTCTCTCTCTCTCTCTCTCTCTCTTCTCTCTCTCTCTCTCTCTCTCTCCACCCCATAACGTGCAGTCTTTTAATTTTATAGTATAGATGTTTATTTGATTCTCTATGCACTTTCTATTATCACACAAAGTCAATGTAATTCACATTGATACCATAAAGCATGTAAAATCTTATTGCACAATAAAAACATTTAAGATATGGTTGTTACTACTTTGAATTAAGTGTATAAATAATATTGACATACGTTATCCTTTTAAGAAAGGGGGAGGAGGGGTTATCCAAAATTTTATGATACTCCTTCTTGGCTGCAGCAATGTGCGGGTCACATACTAGTTATTACAACTAAAGGGACCAAGAGCATACCTTGAATATGTCTTCCAAAACTATCCTATGAGAGAGATCAAGAGAAAGTGAATTGTACCATTTCACATAATCAAAGAGCAAAGGATGCTCAATAGCCAAATGGAAGTTTCTTGCTTTATGGGCCCAATCAAGATAGAAAAAGAGGTGAGCGAAGCTCACATTTGAAAGCCACTATTTGATGACATCCACTAGAAAACTTTTGATAAAACATAAAAACCCAAAAATATGTAAAAACCAATGTAGGCATTCTATAAGTTCTAGCAACATCAAAATTCCCCTCGTTTAGGTTTTATGTCACACATATTATAACTATCAAGATAAATAGTCAAATATGAAGCGTAGTCTCGTGTGAGAGTTTCTCTCTCATCCCCTCCTTCTTGGGCTCGCCCCCTCCTATGTAGGGCTTGACAAAGACTTTTGGGACACACAGAAAGCATCCGATTTTCCCTAAAGTTGACCTTTGGACACAACCTTTGAATTTTGGAACCTTAGCATTTGGAAAGTCTTAATGGGCTGAACCTTAAGTCTTTGAAGCCCTTGTTGCACATAGATCTTTTGCAGATGGCCCCCGTTTGTATCCCTATTTTCCCTCCTTTGGAATCCTACTGTGGCCAGTCTGCTAGCTCTTAACCAATATTCTAGCTTTTTCTCCTCTGGCACTTTCCCATATTAAATGATCAGTTTAACATGAGAAAATCATTTAGGAGAATTAGATATTGATTATTATGACATTACCTCTCTCTTGAAATCATAGTCATCCTCGACTATGGTGTAGAGAAGATAAAGCATATTCATGAGTCCTTTTTCTTAGCGGGTAGAGGATCCCTATGTTACCCTACGACATCGTTCCAGAATGGATGACTAGTCTATTTGGTGCTTGAGAGCCCGAGGCTGCCGCAAGCATGTCTGCACATTAGTCCTATCATCTTCCATAGTAGAGTGACAAGTTCTACTTGGTGTTCGGGAGACGTCATCTCCGCAAACTTGATCTATGCATGCATACTACTTCATTTTTGTGCACAATAAAGAAAAAGAGAATCTTATAAGACAAAAAATTTGTTCATTTTTAACATTTTGTACATTTGCTTACTCTTGGGAAGCATTGTAAGCATTGACAAGGTTTAGGTTATCCTTTAATTGTATGCTTTGCATCCATCTAGCATCTTCAAAAGGATAATTCTTAAACTTAATAAGATATCGTTGGATATTCTTACCGCCTCTTAGTACCTTGTCTTCATGTCAGAGAATGTGGACTCGAGCTGCAACACTTATTCTTGATCCTCGATCTCGAGTGGGACTTCAATAGTTGGTTCTTGAGGTGGCTCTCCTTTGTAAGGCTTTAGTAGGCTCACATGGAAAGCATTGTGTATGAGCCAATGGTTGGGAAACTTGAGTTGATAGGCCATCTCATTGATTTTCCTAAGAATCTGGAAGGGACCATAGTACATTTTTGCTAACTTAGCATAGTACTTTTGGTGTCCTGTGGGATTCTTGCCCGTCGTGTGCCTTAATCGAGCCTTGGGGAATTTGAGTAAGACCCAATCATTTTCTTTAAAGGCTTGGGCTCTTATGTGCTTGTCAGTAACATACTTTTGCCTTTTGCTATGAGATAGAGATAGCATCCTTAATCTTTTCGAAAGATTCTTTTAGGTCTCGGCTATACTCATCTGCAACGAAGATCTTCCCATGTACCTTAAGTAGCAAGAGACTTTTTGATCTTCCCTCAATTAGTGCAAAAGGTTCTTTTCCCGTGGAAGTATGTACAATGTTATTGTAGGCATACTCCACTAAGGGTAAGTACTTCTCCCATTGGGATCTTTGATCTACTTCCGTTACATAGGCATTCTTTGTAGAGTAGATCAAGAATTGTTAGGTTAGCTTATTTCACTTTGGCCATCCGTTTGCGGGTGATTGGCCGAAGAGAAGTTTAGCCTTGTCCTAAATTCTCAATGAGAACCTTCCAAAAATTATTGGTCATTCTAGGATCTCTATCCGACACTATGGACATTGGCAAGCCATGTACTTGAAAATTTG